>NC_134571.1:24115116-24415116 GCF_050947875.1 Dermacentor variabilis
GTATGGTAGCAAACCGGATGCTCTTCTGGTTGACCTCCCTACCTTTCCTGTCCTTGCTCTCTCTCTCTCTCTCTCTCTTATACTCTGATATATTCATAATGAAACCCATGAATTTTGTACTGGTAGGCCTTGCACTGTATCATTTTTTTCTTATTTATTTCGAATTTCTTCCCCGGTTGTTTCAGGAGGTGAACCGGAAGTGCTGCGCAAGGAACAAGAGTCACTCGATGCTCGGGACACTAAAAAGAAGCCAAGCAAATATGGTGCACCGGATTCGCCTTGGTGTCGCATTCACCAGGCGTTATGGACACTTCATAGGTCGTATTGATGCTAGCCCGAATTGTGAATGTTCTCAGGTGCCAGAAACACTTGCTCACGTATTTTTGCATTTGTTCTTCATGCGGTCAAGGACGGCAGGATCTGGTCACTTCCATCGCAAACGCCGATAAGAGGCCGATATCAGGCGAGTTTCTTTTGGCTCCTTGACTTAATCCAAACAGCGCAACTTTGATTACAAGTGCCTCTATAGCCTTTCTACCAGCCACTGGGCTAGACGCCTGGCTTTAGAGATGCCGCAACGTTGTGGAGTTGTTTTTACGCACCTCTTTTCCTTATCATCATCGTTCGTCAGCCCTCTCCCCCCGTCCCTTTCCCCAGTTCCATTCCCCAATTTGCATTTCTCAAACAGTGCTTGAGTCACCTGTTGGGTCGTTTTGAATATACAGCCTTCCAATCCGATGATCTACATTCGCATTCGAATGCCAGATCGCGGAACAATGCGCTAAACCGGCCGTGTTTGTATAGGACGTGCGCACTGACCTGCGTGTTGCGCGTGAACCCGTAACCGACGAACCTCTCGTCGTAGCGGGGCACCTCCTTGCCGGCCACGTAGAATGGCTCGTAGAAGAACTCGTAGTGCTGCACCCGGTAGGCGGCGTGCAGGCCGTCCTCGGAGCGTGGCAGGGCCTCCCAGGCCGCGTGGTTGGTGGCGTACTGGTTGAAGACGAAAGACTTCTCGTGGAAAGGGCGGGCCTCCCTGCGGCGCACCATGGCGAGCAGCTCGCGCTTGGTCCGCGGCACGGGCACCATCTCGCGCGCCTCGTACGTGGGCACCACAAACACACACTTGGCGCATGGAGGCCGGCGGCCACTGTTGGCCGACGCCAAGAAGTCGGACAGCTCGTCCCACAGGCCCGGCTTGGGCATCACGTCGATGTCGACGACGAAGAAGTGCTTCTGCGGCGAGCAGCCGTCCCGGGCCACGTTGCGCAGGTGGTTCTGCGGGTAGAGCATCTGCTTGACGCTGCCGCGGACCACGCGGGCGCCCCCCGAAGCCTGCAGCGCGCGCAGCAGCGAGGCGTGGCCGGCGCACGAGAATTCCCCTGGCCCCTGGCCGCCGCCGCCGCGGGTCGACCAGGGGACGGCGCGCGTCACGTTCACGCCGACCGGGAAGACGAGGTTCACGCGCACGTTGGCCCGCACGGGCTCCGAGCAGGAGCGCAGCAGGGCGAGGTAGGCGCGCAGCGCCTGGAACTGCGCTGCGTTCGCCACGAACACGGCCAGAGACAGGGGTCCGTTCCATAGCTGGGCCAGTTCGACGAGCGTGTGCAGCCGGTCGAGCGAGCCCTGCGTGGCCAGGCACACCTCGCCGGCGTGCGGCGAGCCGAACTCCGCGTCGGGAGAGAGGAAGGAGCGCGCGATTTTGTACTTTCTGCTAGCGTCGAGCTCGGCCGCGTCTTCGTCGAACTTGAAGGGGGTCCGCCGCGCGAGCAGGTCCAGGATGTGAACGCCGCGTGCGCCGCCTGCAGGAGTCACCTCGTCGTCTTCGTGGGCGGCGGAGCCAGCGCGTCGTTGCTGCGGGTACGACGGAGGGGAGGATCCGCTGCGGTTCGTCGGGGAAGGGTCGAGCCGATTGACCACCAGCAGGCCGATCAGTTCGCCCAGGACGAGGGCACCGACCACGATGAGGGCTAGCGGGCCTCGGCCAAGGCATCGGTTTCCAGGAAGACATGCTCTTCGCATCACCGGCTACGGGATCACCTGTGTGGACAAGTGTGCGCGACCATGTTGATGTAGTAGACCCTCATTATTTTTTTTAAATAATATCGCGCAAGCGTCTACCGCACGGCATGGAAACGTCCTGTGACGGCGCGGAGCGGTGAGATCAGCGACAGTATGCGCAAGCGCACAAAACACTCTCCGGTGCGAGTATCGTTTTCTACGTTGTTCGCATTAGGAGAACACACGCCCTGGCAAGGTTATCTGCGCAGTCCTGCCTGTGAAAAGCCGGTGTGAGAATAGGAGTAGACGTTCCATCTGCGATGCGCTTCGCACTTTTTTCTGATCACCATTAGAAGCCCGCGCATGCGCCAGGGAATAAAGATAAGAGGAAAGAACATTTATGAGCACGTGCGAAGTATTGTCAGTACTGTAATAAAAAGAAAGCAATGAAGCCTTCCGGATAAAAAAGGTAGCGCGTGTGGACTCCTACATAAAGCGAACAGCGTATAGCAGAGAGCATTCGAACAGGAAACTGTATTGCGTGCTTACGCATATCCTTGCCATTTCTCGCGGTTATGAGGCGCAGATATGCCGTGCGGTCTAGAGTTATTGTTTCAGAAAAACTTCAGTTTGGCCTAGTTGCTGTTTACTGCACATTATATTGACTGCAAATAAAGAAGGGGACGGCGGAAGAGAACACAATAACGACACGGGCGGTATCAGCAGTATCGGGCGGTATACCACCCGTGTCGTTTTTGTTTTCTCTTCCGCTGTCCCTGTCTTTATTTTCGGTCAATATAATATGTAGAGTTACTCTATATAGGCTCTCCCTAAAGGAAGCCTATACAGTAACTCAAGTGCGGTACTTAAAGGACACTGGACTTTCTGACAAATTGTGACTGCACTGTGTGACGTAGGATTGTACGGTGACACTGCGTAACAAACGCCTTTGCGGGCTGCGTGACAGTGCCCACAGAAACAGTTTGTATGTACGTGCGCGTGTGTGTAGGTCTTTTTAAGTTTTTTTATCCTTCTCTCTCTCACCTATCGCATCCCCTTGTCCCTCCCCCAGTACAGGGTAGCCAAACGGAGATAATCTCTGGTAAACCTCCCTGTCTTTCCTTTGCCTCTCTCTCTCTCTCTCTCTCTCTCTCTCTCTCTCTCTCTCTCTCTCTCTCTCTCTCTCTCTCTGCGCTCACGCTATATTCCTATTAGAAAATTGCAAGAGTGTACAGGACGGTGTTCTTTTTTTTTTTAATCTTGTCCGCGAATGCCGGCGATATTTATGAATTTGGCTTCGATCAGAGGGATATATGTTATCTACAAGAAAAGCATAGAGGTTGGTTTGAGCTGGTGCTCTCTATGTAGAGCCTGCTACTATGCACTGGTGAAGCGAGAAAGGGGAGGGGGCCAAAGTGAAGGGAAGATTTTTTTGATGATGATGATGATAATGGTCAAAAAGGATGGCGTGGATGAATGGGTACACACATTGCACAACGGCCCTACTAAAGCCACAAGTCCGAAAGTCCGATGCCGTGGCAGGCCGAAACTCGAACGTTGTTATTGCCCGATAAAATGACAACGCGAGGAAGCGAGACTACACCGACAGCAACAGAACATTATATCTCCGTATCTGAGCAATTGTTGCTCAACTTGAAAATTAAAGGAAAACGGCCGTAGCTCCCGTCCTCGCGTTGTTCCACGTGCTTTTGTCCTCCTCAAATATTCTACTGCGATCAGGGCCCTTTGTCGGTGCGCAAAAGTTCCGTCTCAAAAGAAAAGTAAAGGGATAGAGGGAAACTGCGATGCCTGACACTGTCAAGCGTCTACGTCCGCGCGCTAAAATTTACTGCACCGAACGTTCATTGGGGAATAGGGTTGACGACTGAGATGGTGGATATGACGCAATGCTCAGCCTGAAGAACATCAGTCGCGAATTGTCTGCCAACAGAACAAGGAACGTCGACGCAAGAAAGGGAAAAATTAAAGAAAAGATAAGCTTACGGGTGCACGTCTTCCTCACCGTCCCGCGCGTACTCCCGATTCCGGATGCAGAGGATTCGTGTTGCCTTTGAAAACGGGGACCGCCCTTCCTACGGAGCGCGCTTAAAACGGCCATTTCCTTGCCAAGCCACGGCCATGCCACAAGGCGACGCCGGAACTGGCGTGCGGGGAGCACGTGCCTTATTCCCCCCCCCCCCCGCCCCCCCACCTTCGGGCCAACGCCCAAGAGGAACGCCCAGTGTCCGCGCCGGTCAGAGAGCCACTCCCGATCACCCTCCTCGCTGCTTTCATTCCTTTTTCCTCCTTTCGGTGCCGCACGCATTGATCCGGCGCACGTATAGCGGCCGCGACGTGCGCCCGGCGCCCTGAACGCGCGCTTCCTCGGGGCCGCGCGGCGAGCGAAGAATTCGCAAATGCGAGCGCGGCCCTTGGCGCTAACGATCCGGCCGGAAATTGTGCGCTACGGAGCGGTGGGCGCTTCCAAGTTCGGTGCACGGAGCGATTGGTTCTGCGCACGGGGCACGAGGAGGTCGTCGTCCTATACCTGTCCTGGTTCGTCGAGGATGGCGGAACATCTCTGCAATCAAGGGCGACGGTGGAAGGGCAACAAATAGTTTCGACATAAACGTCTTTCCGGATGTGTTTTCTCCGAGAAGAAATGTATCGCGAGGGGGTCAGATCCGAACGTTTAAACGCGAATGAATGAGCGAGATGTGTGCGCATTAAACGTGAGCAGGTACTGCTTGCAACTTAAGCCGACACTAAAGCTATAGCTCGATAAAGGAACGCAAGAAGCAGCTCGCCAATTTAGTAAAATCTGAAACAAGAAGAAATGTGATTCGCGACACCTTGTGTCCGTGCCTCATTTAAGTGTGACCCGAATGCTACGCATAATCGCCAACAGTATTCGGTGACCAGTTTGTACATAATATGCGTCAGAAGTTCGGTTAAATAAAGTTTGCTAACACGCCGCGATGAATATAGAATAATGTTTTTCTCTCTCTTTTGAAATGTCAGACGCGCACATAACGGCACTTGTGCTCATTATTTGAACGATGCAGGCGATGGAAGCGAGAAGATGAGGGTATAAAAATTGCTTGAGTGTGAAACGGCATAGAGGCGCAACGAACTTATTGGTAGCCTTGACGTCGTTCTTCATGGACAATGTGCCTAAGTATCGACGCACTAAGTATTTATAGACAATTAAAAAATTTCATTTGTTTTTTCCTAATCTGAATTCTTTAATACTGTAGCTATTCAAATTTGCATACATTTTTTTATGCTTCTTTCTTTTCTTGAAACGATACCGCGCTTGTACTTCTGCTTCCTGCTACGTGTATGCACCTAAATTTCGTTCTACTCCTTCGTAGTCGGTAAATGAATAATAATAATAATAATAATAATAATAATAATAATAATAATAATAATAATAATAATAATAATAATAATAATAATAATAATAATGATAATAATAATAATAATAATAATATTTAATAATAATAATAATAATAATAATAATAATAATAATAATAATAATAATAATAATAATAATAATAATAATAATAATTAACAGCAACAACAACACTATAGGAATGCAAGCTTCTGCTTCCGCAACACTGGCTAAAATATGCCACCGTGACTGTGGTTAACGTCATATGAACGTCGCCAACGAAATCGGGAGGCAGCTCGTCGTACGAACTAGCGCGTGCACAGTAAAGAAGGACGCCTAAGTCCTTGACTGGATAGCTTTGCTCAAGACATTCTTCATATGTCTGGAAAATCGTGGGGGTCATCCAAATCGTCTCTTCTGCCGCTGTATTACGCAACTTTTTGTTGGATACCTCCGCTACAGTGCGCTTGTACTTTCTCGGATTAGTACATCTGCCGTACGCACACTTGAAAGTGCTCAGGCTTGCGCACTAATAATTTCCCTAGGTCTTCCTCGATGTACTTCTACTTGGAGAACCATTGCAAAGGCACGCGCTTGCCCAACTCGAGTTTATCTACATGAGCCATTGCAAGTGCATCTAAGGCTACTGACTAGACACCTGAATCATCCGCTGACGAACGCAACAAGCATACGATATGACGCCGCCTACTCAGAAGTCGTGTTGTCGCAACAAGATCTACTGCCGTCGGACTTCGCAACGCATGACGTACCAGAAATTCTACTCTGGACGATAGCAAAGCCGACGGTGACTCTCTCAATCCCCGGAATAACGAAGAAGTCGAAAATGCCGCTTGCTGGGCTCAAGCATTTCGCGCTATCCTACATTACTTAGATGTACGGATATACAGAACATGTTTTTGCAGATGGTTCCGTGACACAGACTTCTTCCGCGGCAGCTTACATAGTACCTGGAATGGGGATCGCCCGCCGTGGTTGCTCAGTGGCTATGGTGTTGGGCTGCTGAGCCAGAGGTCGCGGGATCGAATCCCGGCCACGGCGGCCGCATTTCGATGGGGGCGAAATGCGAAAACACCGGTGTTCTTAGATTTAGGTGCACGTTAAAGAACCCCAGGTGGTCGAAATTTCCGGAGTCCTCCACTACGGCGTGCCTCATAATCAGAAAGTGGTTTTGGCACGTAAAACCCCATAATTTAATTTTTGTGTGTGTGTGTGGGGGGGGGGGGGATGGGGATCACGCAACGATTCAAGATAGGACACAAACCATCGTCAACAGCAGCTGAGTTGACCGGCGTACGAGAAGCAGTCCGCTGCATACCGCAACAAAGCCTCGAGAAATGTTCACAGTGTTCTGTGACTCAAAACGGGCACTGCAACTCATAAGCAATTACAATAATCACAGAACCACGTATAGTCCTCTAGTTTATGACATCATGGCTCTGCTTGCTGAGGCGTCTCAATCCGGGCATACCGTCGTGCTGCAGTGGATTCCTAGCCATTGTGGAATAGCCGGAAATGAACAGGCTGACGCGGAGGCAAGAAAGGCACACGGTGACAGGAACGTTATAAAACTTAATTTTTCACGGCATGACATCAACCCAATGCTCCGCAAGTCCATGAAAACCTCTATGGCGCGGCAATGAGACAACCTCGAACACCTGCAAGAGTGCCTCCATACACTTGACGCTGGTTTGCGATTCCGGCTTCCGCTTCGGTTGCGGCCAGAAAACACTGATCCATCGACTACGACTCGGTGTGGCGTGCACTCACCGGTACCTTCACAAGACTCGACGAGAACGGGATCCTGACTGTAGCGTCCGTCACACTCCCGAGACAATAGCTTATACACTTTGCGTTTGTCCTCAATATGCGGCCGAGCGAAGGACACTTAAGTAAAGTGTTGACTGCTTAGACTCCCACCCCTTTCCGGGAGAAAATATTTTAGGAACGTTGAGAAGAGTTGACCATGCCCAACGCACCGTAAAATAACTCTTGAACTTTCTATGTGAGGCTGGCTTCGACAGTCGTCTCTAGAAACTGGGAGACGTGAAGGCAGTGCGAAATGTGTGTGCGCGCGATAACGTTTTGTGTAGACAAGATTGTTCTTGTGTGTATTGTGCCTAAAGCGCGTATCAGCGTATTGGACAACATATAAGTAGTAGTTCACTGTACCATATACACCTGCCACCTGCCTTTCCCTTAATCTCCCATTTCCCCTTATCCTATTGAGGAGTAGTAGGCTGGAGACACGCTCTCCAGGCCAACCTCTCTTCCGTTCTCTTCATTAAAATATCCCCCTCCTCTTCCTGCTCCTCCCTAAGCCCTTGAGTCGACAGATCTCATTTCCATGAGAATGACACCGTCGAAATCGGGAGATTGAAGAAGCAAGGCAAGCATGCAGGTACACGCAAGAGCGCGGAACAGCGACTAATTTCCAGTACCCATGAGTGGATCATCATCATCATCATCATCATCATCATCATCATCATCATCATCATCATCATCATCATCATCATCATCATCATCATCATCATCATCAAATGGCAGCGCGACAACAGAGCTAGCCAGCCGAAAAAGGACCAACACAAAATATATCAATAAGAGCGTCAATATATTTAGCGGGTTCTAGCTGTTCTTAAATGTTTATATAGTGGAACCAGAAAAAAAATTATTCGCGACAGTGCAGATGAACATTAGCGTATCCCAAATGTGCGATGAAAGGGCCCAAGCTGCGGGTTTACACAAACGCTATCCCATCAAGTGGCTCTGCGGAGGCACGGAAAAATTTTAAAGAAGAAAAGCGACACAACTTGGGTTGGTGTCTAATTTTTCAGACGCATAGCACTATACACGGCGTCACCAGGGTGATCCATGGTCTCTTTCGAGGTATTTCCACGTCCCCATGTTATTGCATGCGAGAGAACGTTATGAGTCTTCTCACGTTGCGCAATTCTAATGTTTCTTAAATGTCGCATTGTGAACAGTTTCTATACACATGTAAAGATAGGGTGCTGCAGTTCTTACCGAGACTAGGCGACGTGCACACAGGATCGTTCGCTTTGGTACATTAATTCGCGAGCGCAATTCACGGACGTTAAACATTACGGCTTTCGCAATGTCCGCTTCAGCTTTGCCTCGTTTTCGCCGCGTCGTCTTGATGGAGGCAAGAGAGGCGCGCGGAGATGAGGCTGAGGGTGAACAAATCTGAAAGTGGGCACTGGACAAGACCCGATGCTTCCATCGGAGTCGAAAGACGATTTCCGATGTGGGAACGGGTATCTTCGGGCAGAAGTAAATGCAACATGTATATTGATCGTGGTTCTCCGAAGGCTGTCGGGGAGGCACTGCGCGTATAAAGTTAGAGTTAAATCAAGAAGGAAGTCGACATATGGAGTAGCGTACAGTGGTATAGAATTTACATGAACAGGGATGAAGTGCCTCAGAAAGGCTGGGCTACGTTTCGATAGGTGGGCCTATCTTTGTCAAAAATATATAGGTCCACCTATCGAAACGTAGGCCAGTCTTTCTGAGGCACTTTATCCCTGCTCATGTAACTTATATACCAAGGTGTGCGTGTACGCACGGGAACTCTATACTAAAAACTTGGTCGATAGGTTAATCCGTTCCCCTCGTTAATGTGGTCATCGTCTGGCGTCTAGTGTAGGCGAATCCTGGTAGTACCTCGTTGAAATAGCAGAGACGGCACGTCCCTATCAACCTAGTAAGCGTAAACGAATTAGTGGAGTGCAGCGCAAACTGGCCTGTTGCTGCTGCCAAAGTAAACGGCTCCAAACGATAATGTCGTTGAGTATAGTCATGGAAAATGTCCGATGACGAAGAACGAGTTCGATGGAAATAATTGCGCAAGGAGGTGAAGCGGGCCGGTAAAAAGATGTAAATAATAAATCGTTTCTTCATTACAAAAGTTTCATTCACGTTTTATTTTAACAGACAAAAAAAAGATGATTGTACATGTTAGTTATACCCAATTCATTTACGATATTTTTCTTGACCTTGCAAATGAACGTCGTTTAAATGTCTAGCCAAAAGCAATACCTCTCGTCCTCTTTTGCGGTGAAATAGTAATAAGAAATGAACTCATAAATGAGTTCACAACAGGTCATTGAAAAGTCTTCGGGAACGCGGCGCGTGCGAAAATTGCGGCGCATTTTAAACTCCACGATATGAAGCGTCAGAAACGGAGGTCTCCGAAGAGCTGGCAGCTAAAAGTGTACGGGAGGGAGGGAAAGGCAGAGAATAACGCCGTTCTCTGATCTGGCATACGTCGAAGGCACGCGTCTATTTAGCTGCCATCTGACGGCATAATATACCAAACAATTTTCTTGAGTTGGTCCAGCATCCCGCCTTAAAGCATTTGCAAGCCTCTTCTAGAATCTTGCATTAGTATGCAGGAGTCAACGGAAGCCAAAGAGTCCAACAAAAACTGCAATCTGAAACCCATCCGCTAAGAGAAGATTAAAAAAATGGGTTCGGGACTGAAAGGGGTAAAGGACGTAGCACCATGGTGTGGTGGAGACAGATTCGATCGGGCAAGATGAAAATGGCTGAAGAAGGCGTCACGTACGATAACTTCATCTCCATCGAAAAAAATAAAGACAATATAAAGTAAACTAGTGGGAGAGCAAGTTGCGAGGGATGGCGGATGGAGAATAAGGCGGAGCAAAGACGTCACATCTACACGGCTCGGAGGCACTTGCTATTCGTACACATCGCTAGGTCTCTTTCTGATAGTTTCTTACATTTGACACCACAGTGCAGTGCTCTAGAAGCTAGAGCTAGCGTCAACGAATAAGGGATTTGACAGCACACGGTCGCTGGCTAATCAAGATAGACGAAGGTAGGAATAAACGAATAAGTTTCCAAATGAACTAACTAACTAACTAACTAACTAACTAACTAACTAACTAACTAACTAACTAACTAACTAACTAACTAACTAACTAACTAACTAACTAACTAACTAACTAACTAATTAACTAACTAACTAACTAACTAACTAACTAACTAATTAACTAACTAACTAACTAACTAATTAACTAACAAATCAACCAACTTACTAGCTGACTGACTGACTGACTGACTGACTGACTGACTGACTGACTGACTGACTGATTGACTGACTGACTGACTGACTGACTGACTGACCGACCGACCGACCGACTGACTGACTGACTGACTGACTAACGGATTAATGAAGAAACTAGCTGACAAAAGAACTAACTAATTAAATAAAAATGACTGAATGAATGAAATGTGCTTTGTTTTTCTTCTACCTCAGTGGCTATGGTGTTGGGCTGCTGAGCACGAGGTCGCGGGATCGAATTCCAGCCACAGCGGCCGCATTTCGATGGGGGCGAAATGCGGAAACACTCGTGTGTACTTAGATTTAGGTGCACGTTAAAGAACCCCAGGTGGTCGAAATTTCCGGAGTCCTCCACTACGGCGTGCCTCATAATCAGAAAGTGGTTTTGGCACGTAGAACCCCATAATTCTTTTTTCTTCCTTACTGGAAAAATTGTGGCTGTAACAAATAGCTGCTACTAAAAATTTGGAGGGCGCTTAACTTCGCCTTTAAAAGTGGAACGCGATAGCATTCAAAGATCTCTGACTGCTTCTCACGCTTCCCGGCAACTGCAGCTTGTGTAGTCGTAATGTTTACCAGGGAACGCTGCTGGAGAAGGCTATGCACGAAGGCGAGCTTTCTGGGTGGCAGAAACGCGGCCTCTTGCGTGGGGCGATCCCGGAGATAGTACAAAGCCGCGCCAAGAAAATTACATAATTTTTGAAGTTTCTGTTATTGTTTTGCACTCTTAATAATTCAGTCTAAGAATATGTAATATAGAAGGCATGCGCTGTGGGTGTTTTATTGTTTCATGACATTTGTTTGTGGGCTGTCATTCTGAAAATTCCGAGGAATAAATTTGTCAAGAATGTATGGCAATATAACGCGCATATACCGCATGTCATGTAACAAGGCCTGGCATATACATATACCTAAATATATACGGTAATTTTTGCTCACGGGACGCCAACGCCGGACGCTGACACCGAAATGGAGTGCAAGAAACACTCTCGACGTATATACGAGGGTGAACAATGCACACGTGCCAGTAATATATATATATATATATATATATATATATATATATATATATATATATATATATATAAAGTAAGGAAGAAGAAAACGACTATAGCACAGGCTTGAAGAAGATGCAAAAACTTGAATTAGGCCCCTGATTACGACCGACCCTAGCCTCCTCAACACTGCGCGGTTCTCGTGAGGTGTGCCGTATACAGGGGGCACTCCCGTTTCTTGCTTGTCTGCTTTTGACTTCTTTTTCTTCCTTGGCCATCATATGCGCGTTTGGAAGCGCGAGCCAGCCAAGTTTCTTGCTGCATGCAACGATGGAGCAGACGCAGCGTACATAAACAGCAAAAAAAAAAAAAAAAAAGAAAAGAAAGAAAAGGCGGAACGCCAGGAGAACGAAAGAAGAAACCAATCAAAAGCGAAACAAACGATGCCTCGAATTCTGCGCATGTTCGGCAGGGGGGACCTCATGTAGTACACGGCGTGTCCAGCATGCCCGCTTAGCCGGTTGGGTTTCGCTGCAAAGCACGACGCAGGACGTTATGAGGCGAAGCCAGCCAGCCAGGAGCTCTGCGCGACTCCAAGGCGAATTGGGGGCAGTGGGGAAGACAGAAGTAAATGTCTCGCGTGTAGCAAAGGGCTGTGACGGGAGTCGCATCGATTAAATCGGACACCATCGACCACTTCGGAAGTGTACACCGGTCACGAACAATGGGAATCGCTCCTGATCAATGCCGCTCCCTTGGGTGCTGCATATACCCCTTACCCCGTTCTCCTTTCCTTTTTGTCTGGCTTCATTTTCTCGACTCGCTTTCCGAAACACCAGCTGTTGGGACCAGATCTCTGCGATTTCCATCGGCGATGATGTATGACCTGTCTCGGTAATGGACCGGGGATAGCCCAGCGGCGTTTTCCAGAATGTTGCGCCCCCCCCCCCCCCCCCCCCCCCGCCGCGCGCGCAACGTGGCAATTTTCCAGTCAGTTCTTTCTCCAATCCGTCTATTCCTTTTTAGAGAAATGGGCCTCGCGGGTAGTATGAAATGTGCCTGCGCTGTCTACGGCTTTTATGAAAGCTTTGTAAACGAGATATAGAAGCTTCGCAAATGTGTTCAGAAGAAGTGGAGAACCATGTACGTAGCGCCACAGAAGCGCATATAAAACTTGCGTCTCTCTTACACTCCGTTCCATACACGGCAGTGAACGCTGTAGAAGCTACGCAAGAAGTTCGGTCAAGAAAAGTTATCACTCCGCGCGTTCCGTCCATGCTTCGCTGCGCGTCAGCAGCGTTCGCTCGCGCGAGCATGCATGTGAGGCTCCTCGCGACGGGTTGCAAATAAAGAAACTGGAAAAGAACAAAAATAAAAATGATCTAAAACAACGCATTAACAGCCCTGTACCACAGTGTGTTTGTTTCTAAGGGTTAAAGCGTGCTTCATTCAGTGCTGAGCCTATATATAAAATAACAGTTGCAAACAATTGCTGTAAAAAACATCGAACTATACCACGTGCGAACGAAGCCACTGCAATAAGTCTCTGTAGCCTCCATAGCGTTGCCTGCTATGTATGGAACGATGTGCAGTCGTTGTGGACCACGGTGCTGTGTTTGATCATTCCTCCTTTCGGCGACGTCACTGACATACTCGCAGCGTCGCATGTATTACTTAGACAAGTTGATGCATATTTTTTTTTTATGCCTCTCTGTTCAGAGAGGGAGAGTGTCGCCTATGCTCGGAAGCTGAATGCGCCCCACACCGACAGTCGCGGCGCTCTATTCCTATATTGGTGGAGATTGTGTCATGCCTACGAAATTGGCACGCGGACGGTCTTTCATACGTCAGTCGCCACTGCGTTCAGAGCTGTCAGCTGGGACAGTGCGCGGCAGCAAATAAGCCTACTTCTCTGCATGCAAATCTTTTGAGTTTGTGTCCAGTTGCTTCGCGTATTAGAGAGGCGAGCGGGGGCCTTCGCAGTGGCCTTTTTTTTTTTTTTTTGCTTTCCCCGGCACCGCTGAAGTGGCCCTTGAGTATAGCTTTACAATGGAACATTGCCGATGTTCTCGGCCGGAGAACGCACACCTTGCAAGCAGGAAGCGAATTATTCCTGCACCGCATCAACTCCGAGTCACACCGGTACGATCTTCTCGTCGATGCTCCATGTGACATTCCTCTCTACCGAGACTTCTTACGTGGCCAATCGTAAGTTCGTAAGACCATGTTGACATGCGTACAGATTTTTCGCAACTTTTTGAACGCCAGGCGATGTTTAGTGGTAAACGCTTACGGAGTTAATTGACAAGAGCATTTTAGCACAGCGTTACTATTCTACCACAAAAACACTTACAGCCACGGTTTTACCGTTACAGCTTACTCCAGACCACGCATGCGCGATGAACCCTGTACAACAGCAGGCGTTGGCATGCGCTGTCGTACCATCATTGCCGTCTCAACTATACTTTTGATATTTGAACGCATAAGCAAAACTGCGCCATGCGCATGCAAGACGCGGTTTAACAAGAGCGCGCGATGGCTAACAGCTGGCAGAGACGGTACCGGTACGCGGTGTCGTCGCGCGAAAGCCGCCTAGCTATTAGCGCCGACTAAGATGCCGTCTGAGTTAATTATGTCGTCTGTGATCATTAACATTTGTCCCTTTCCAAATGCGGACTGTTTAACGAAACAAATTTCGTTGTGTAAATGCATTACATGTTATTACGAGACCTGGAAACTTACTCCGCTTCCCTACAGTGTGACACCAGAATTTGGAAATCCGATATCGCTGCAGAAGCGCTTGTAACACGTATACCAAATCTACAAGAGGACGCAAAGCTTAACACCAGTTCCGAGCTTATTGAGCAACGACAGCCTGCGAAAAAGCTCGATAGCCTTATGTTTAGAAAAGTTTCAACAAGAGACGACACGAACACTGAGTCACAATCACGGCACAATTGCACCAGGACGATAACATATACAAAAAAAAAAAAAAAACGAAGCGTTGTAAACACGGCACGTTTTCAAACTGGTGACCGAGACCTGACTCACTAACATATAACCATATAGACCCACGGAAAGGCACAGTTACACATAAACTAATTGTCACATTCACATGTATAAAATGATGTTCAATACACACAGTGTACGCAATGGTTATGTACAGTACTCACGGATTGAAATATGACATTCGGAGCGCGTGGCCGTCGCTACATGCAGCGCCGCCCGTGGATGCTCATGGGACCAAGGTGCTGCATTGTGGTATAGCGCGAGGGCAAGAACATCTACAAAGCAGAATTGCTCCTTCCGGTCGCCAACGAGCCGGCCTGTAGTTTACCACACTGCCTGCGTGGCGCTGCAAGGCTTGCGCGCCTTTTTAGGTCTGTTCGATTCAGCCAAGTTTCTCTGCACCTTCTGCACATATTTATGGTGCAGTCTGGTGCAGTCAATCATTCCTATTCATGGTGCAGTCAATCTGCGCGAGCAGACGACGCTCTCTTTACACGTGTTCTGGCGATGCGGCACGCATGCTGTGCAATTAAGACATAGAATTCAGCTACGAGATACGTGCCTTCGTAGACATGATCAACACTAGCACAAAAGAAAAGAAAGTCTATTTCGTCCGTTTTGTAAAGACAAAAAAAAAAAAAAGAAAAGAAAAGAAAAGAAGAAGTCACAGGCTTGTCCTCGTGCAACATTTAAACGAAGCCTCAGTATTTTTTTGGTTCGCCTCAAGAAACGAATGCGGCGGCCATTCTGCGTGGCAAGCTTTCGTAGAGGCTATCAGCCAAGGAAGAACGCGCTAGCTTCTCCGATTCTCCTTGAACAGACGCCCACAAGTTGTCCGAAGAACACCTGTGGAGCGGCCGACGAGACAGGGCCTTCTTTATTTCAGCCCATACATTCTCAATAATATTCATGTCCGCACCTTATGGAGGCCAGTTCAACACCATCACACACCTGTCTTCCAGCAGGCTAGTCACGGGTGCTGCGGTGTGAACTGGGCTCCGGTCGTGCTGGAAGTAAAACAAATCGTCCTTAAATGGGCCATCCAGGGCGTACGGCATAAGGACGGTGTCGAGGAGGTCTAAGTATGCTGCGGCATTAAAGCGGCCGTCTAGGCGTACAAGCGGAAGCCGTCTTTGGAAATACACCCTCACACGTTGACGCTACATCGACCGCTGCTTGCACCACGTTGCAGATTGAGGGCGTCGAACCTGGGTGAAGGAAGCGGAAAGAACACAAGACATCATTTTACTTCACTGCGATTGATAACCGCGATGATAGGGGGTCCTGCTCTTGAAATGTTGGCAGAATGCACTGCCTTTAGTGACCATTTCTGCGAACTGCTTGGGTCCAACGCACGAAACAAGGCGCCGGTGAAAAGTTTTTCGGCGTGCGCTCTCTCCTCGCGGTAGCGGAGTGCACGGAATATATAACGTAGTTTTTGATGAAAGCGCATACCTAGCCACCACATACCATCTATCACGTCTATCATGCGCTACGCGAATGTAAAGAAAGATAATCGTTGGCGGATTTCTTTAGAGACGCTGTGTAACTCCCGAATTTGTGGAGGAGTCCACCTACATCTTGCTTTGTGTCCTCCACACGAAGCTGCTGCTGGTCCCATTTTGATGTGAACGTGCTCTCGTCCGTAAAAATGACATTCTACTACGCTTCCATTGTCCAGGACCGATGGTCCTGTGCAAACAGCAGCCTTTTGATCCTGTTTTCTGAAGAGATGAAGGGCTTAATCACCGTCACACAACTACGAAGGCCACTCATGTGAAGGCGCTCGCGTACTACTTGCGTGCTGGCTGCGAGCCCCATGTCGCTTCGTATTTCTTTCGCCGTCAAGTTCGGGTTTCGTCTCGTTGCTTCAACTATACGCTCGTCGTCAAACTTGGTCATCACCTTCGGCCGGTGTCCTCTGGGCAGAGTTGTCAAGCGAGCATCCGTCCTGAAAGCCCGCACAATCCTGCTCACCGACGAGCGGGGACGTCCGGTCATATCGGCGATTTGTTGCTGCGGTAAATCTGCTGCAGACAGAGTCACAATCTGCATCCGCTCCGAGATGGGTATGCCTGGCATTGCTGCTCGTGTTTGAAACGGAGGCGCGTCTTGTGTTCACCATATATAACTACCTGTGGCTCGGCTTCTGCTGACGTCAGTACGACCAACAATGCCAGGAGTTATCATTTCGAGGCTGAAGTAAAGAAGGCAGTTTCTCGTCGGCTACTCCACAGGTGTTCGCACGAAATAAGCTATTCTTTTGTGCAGATGTTTATCATATCTACGAAGGCACGTAAGGCGCAATCTCGTAGCTGAATGCCGTGTCTTGCTTGCACAGCATGCGTGCCGCATCGCCAAAGCGCGTGCAACGAGAGCGTCGTCTGCTCGCGCACACCGTCGAGCCATTTCGGTCGGCACGCGAAGGCGCGCAAGCGTTGCAGCGCCACACTGGAGTAGTGTGTTAAGGCCGGCTCTCGTTGGCGACCGGAAGGAGCAGTTCTGTTCCGTAGATGTTCTCCATCTCGCGCTATACCACAATGCATGGTTCTATGGGCACCCACGAGCGGCGCTGCATGTAGCGACGGCCACGCGCTCCGAATGTCCTATTTCAATCCGTGAGTACTGTACAATGATGATGTGACAGAGACACTTAAGATAATTTTGTAGTGATGCTATGAGGTGTCTATATACAAAAATGATCATATATACGAGAGCACGTACACACAGAAATCACGGGCACCAACATTCCATGCACATTCAATGAATACTTTTGATGGCCTGGCTACAGGAAACGTATCTAAATGAAGAATCCGATGTCGGCGTCGGATGTCTCTGGGCGAAAAATCATTCCTGACCAAAACCATGCAGGCCCTCCGCGTGGCGCAAGACGTTACTGAACTCAACTTTTCAAAGTAACATGCGTCAGAAGAATCGTGAAGTACAACCTAAGCACTATATCTAAACACAACATACGGACACGATAGCGTAGGATTGTAATTTGAAGATACCAGAAAACATATTTCTGTTACGTGGAAACTCGAACACGAACCCCTTTTCCAGCATTTCTACCATTCATAGAGCAGCTATGGCCACCGAGATATGCGCACGCTGGCGAGCGCAAATCTCAGAACGCAATGGTTCCTTACCAACACCTCTAGGTGGCGCTCGCCTCCACCGTACCGCATCTTCTTTCTTCGTTTTTTTTTTTTTGAACTAGTTTGGACGGTAGGCAGTATGATAGCATGAGCTTGGCGGCACAACGCACTGCCCCGTTCCAAAGGGGTCGCTCATAACATCCATCCATCCATCCATCGCGGCCCGCGCAAGAGTACGCGTTTCCACTAGAAAGCGCGACTTCGTGCATAGCGTACGCCGCCAGCGTTTCCCGGTAAACATTATGGTTACATAAGCTGCAGTTGCCGGAAAGTGACTATGAAATCGTGCAGTTTGCCACTATGCAATTATACACCACTACCAACAACAAGGCGTCAAAACTCCACCGGCGAATTCAGCCGATTTTCTGTCTCCTTTTCTGAAGAGTATGCAGGCGTTATGCTCCTTCCGGTGGCGGTTGCCAGCCTATTCGTCGCTTTCCCTTTTCTGTCTAGTGTGTATATGTTATCGAAACGAATAATAATAATAATAATAATAATAATAATAATAATAATAATAATAATAATAATAATAATAATAATAATAATAATAATAATAATAATAATAATAATAATAATCGATCAATCAATCATTCAATCAACTGTGTTTATTAAAGTGCCCAGGAACAACCTTGTGGGTCTTGGTGCTGGTGCACTCGGCAAAACAATGCACATGAGGAACGATGCAAGCTCACACAAACACATACACACATATAAGCGCGTGCACACATAAATATAAGAATAATAATTTCGCGAATAAAGATTTTAACCGAACATAAAATGTGTACACGAAGAGAATACAAATCAGATGTGGAGAAACAGAAAAAGGGATTACAGAATGACGGAACACACAACAGATATGAGAGTTTTCGTTCAGTTATTGAAATTCTTCTGCACCTATTTTCAGGAAAATATTAAAATTAGGCATGAAGATATCCAGGCACTATAAATGCGCGTTATATGTCGCCTGGACTCTAGTTAGAGGGTCACAAAAATCTGAAGGCTGAAAGGCGCGCTGTTTCCTTGTGCGGAATGTAAAAGCGCACATTAGAAAGCAAGTGCGAACAGCAGATTTTTCCGTGTATTGATTTGTGAAGAAAAAGAACATCTGGATTGTTGCGTCTACAGGTGAGGGTAGGAAACTTGAGTGTCTGTGTTAGCTCTATAGAGATGGAAGGCTTTCGACAGAATCCACGTTTAAATATACATGCTAACCTTTTGTGCACATTTTCGAGAAATTCACAATTTGACCTACAAGTGCCCCCCCTAACCACGGAGGCGTACTTAAGAACTGAAAGGCATAGGCTCTTGTAGTATAAAGTTACAAATGGCCCAGGTTGATTGAGGTCTCTCGTCACCCGACATGCTGTGCCGAGCGTTCGAAGTGCACGCTGCCTCGTCTGTTGAGCGTAGGGCGAGAAACTCCGAGAGCTATCGAAGCACACTCCAAGGTCCTTCGTTCCCTGAGCTCTTGGCAGGGGAACGTCTTTAACGCTATAAGGAAATAAAGTCCTGTTAGTCTCCCGCGTGAAGCTTACAATTTTCGTTTTTGATGCATTTATGACCAGCTTGTTTTCAGCGCACCAAGACGCAAAATTTGCAATGTCCTTATGAGGAGCGGCGCAATCATTAACATTTTTTACCGCTTCGAAAAGTTTCGCGTCATCAGCATACGACAAAATTGAAGAGTTTTGAATGACTGCCGAAATGTCATTAATAAAAAGCGAGAGAAGAAGAGGGCCCAGGACAGACACTTGAGGAACTCCACTGTAACTGCATAAAGTTGGGACGACTGACCATTTACGCTAACGTATAGCAGTACCGGTCGCGTAGGTATCTTCTTATAGGCGCTGTGACAGAGCGGTGCCCATCAAGTTGTGCCAACTTTTGAAGGAGTATTTTCGGGCATACGACATCGAACGCCTTATGAGGTCAAAATAAATCACGTCCAGCTGTCCTTTCATATGTACTGCTTGAGAGGCTTTCACCGTGAAGCTAACGAGGTTGGTAGTTGTGGAGCGTCCCGATATGAATCCATGCTGCTGAGGAATATGAGAGTATTTTCAATAGAGGATGAAATTATTGAGTGCAGAGTTGACTCGAATAATTTGGATGCTGCGCATAGGAAAGGAATATGCCTGTAGTTCCTCGCAGGAGTTTTTACCCCTGATTTGAAGACGGGAACGACCCGCGCTGTTTTCCAAGCCTTTGGGAATGTGTTCGTCGTTAGAGCAGAATGAAAAATACAAGCAAGCACTGGAACAATCACGGACCCGTACGTCTTAATCAAGCAGGTGGAATGTCATCAGGACCACACGAAAAAGACGGCTTTAAACGTTTGATGCAGTTAAAGACAAGTTCCTCTGAGACCGATAGACTTGAATCCAGGGAAGGGTGGTTGGAAAGCTCACTAACTCAGTCATTGTACCCTTCACCGTACGCAGACCCGAAGTGTAAGGCGAAGGAGCCTGCGACATCTGGGACAGGTTGGCTGTCGCCACTAAGTAGAGAGATATCTTGTTTCGGTATTGTTGGATGACTGTTCACGAACGTGTCTCAAAAAATACTTTGAATATTTAGAAGTACTAACTTCCACATGTGCTATATAAATGGAATGATCACGTTTGTAAAGGCGTTTAGAGAGTGCCCTGTACATTTTAAACTCGATATGCCAATGTTCCTGATTTGTACGCTTTGCGTTCCTGTGAGGACGGTCTTTTAGCTTTAAAGTTGTTTTCAGTTCAACAGAAAACCAGTGGGGAAATTAGAGCGTTTAGTACCTTAGTGGTATAAAGTTCTTCATTCCATCGTGAGCAATATTCCCAGGACACATTCACAGCTTCTGCGCTACTAAGGCATAGGTCTAGTACATTGCCGCAAGAGTTCAGAATATTGTTAAATTGGCGCAGAAATGTAAAAGATATAAGATAAAGTAACGAATTGCACTTGGCAGATAAGCAAAAAGAATCGGTTGAAATTTTACCAATAATAATAATAATAATAATAATAATAATAATAATAATAATAATAATAATAATAATAATAATAATAATAATAATAATAATAATAATAATAATAATAATAATAATAATAATAATTATTATTATTATTATTAAGCTGAGGACTATGAACGATGGATTATGGACAACACATTTTATAAGTCACTATTGCAGTATCTCTATAAAACGGGCCTATGCTTACATTTAGTTTCATACTGCATGACGTTATGCCGTGCCGTGTGCACAAGCGAATCAAAAAGAGAAAAAAAGGAAATCTGTTCCTGCAGTACATATATATAGGATGGATTTGAATCGTCCAAAAGGCGCGTTTGTAAGCAAAGAGCGCAGATTAAATCACATGCATTCGCTACCTTTGCTACTCCGAGGAAACAATATCAAACGTAACAAAGAGTAGGACGAGGCATGTGATTCAATTTTGATTAAAAGGTTCTGCATCGCTGGGGTCGAGGTGTTTGCTGTCAACGAGTATGAGGTAATAAACGATTCTTTATATTCTGGCCTGTAGACCAGAACCTTTTATCTTCGCAGACGTGTTTATAGCACGCGCACTTAATTTTCACCTCCGTCGTCTACTGTCAGAACATAGCCGTTTGATGACGGGTTTGATGACGGGAAAGCTGACAACAAAGCCATGGCGAGGGAACTCCGGTGGCAAGCATGCGACAAGAACAGAATGAAAGTCAATACAGTTCTTTTTTTTTTTTTCGCCAGTTACAACAGTCCCCGGAAGAAGATGGCTGCCTCCTAGATGCCCTGCAATTTCTGGTCTATGTATACTTACAGCGTACTGAGACCTTCAAAATTAGAAGTTCCCGAGATTAGACAAACACTGACGTAGATAACCGCGTGCAACCAATTGGTGACCTGAAACAAGGCCTGTCGTAGTCGAGCCAGCGAACAGACGTTCGCTTTAATCATTAAAAAAAAAAAAATATCTCTGAGACGTGCACCTTATGTGAAAGACGTTTGTCTGTGATTGTCGAAATCCCTCAACCACGGCTTGAACGAAGGCCTTGCCTCACGAGCAGGCTATTGTCCGCTCCTGGTTCCGTATTTTATGATCGTTACATTTTTATTCTTCTTGCGCCCCCCGACATTCGGTTGCACGAAGCTTCGTTCTCGTATATCGCCAATTACGGGTCACCCGGTACGACGTATGATGCAATCGAAGGGAAAAAATAATCACATAATCCGACCGCCGCCCCCCCCCCCCCTCATACACGTGCACTATAGATTTTGTGATGCGTTACGAGAACGGAAACTTTGGGAGGATGTTGCGAGACGCGCAAGAAGCTGATAAGCACTTTAGAAGTTTTCGTTTTATCATATAATAGTTTATTTGTAAGCATTTGCGCTTTATCATCTTTTCTAAGCGCAAGAACCTCTACAATGAATGCTTACAACGAAGGCGCCAAATAAAACAATGGACGAAGGAAGGAGACACGAGACAACCACGTAGGCGCTCGGTCTCGTGTCTCCTTCCTTCGTCCGTTGTCTTATTTGGCACCTTCGTTGTAAGCATGCATAACCAACTCGCCCGCCAGCACGTGCTGAGTGCTACAATGAAAGAAAACACTATTTTCATAAAATCCCGAACTTCTATCTTCGCGCGCAGCTTGAAATAAGTTCGCTGCGGAATCAAGCCACCTTAGTGCTTTGCAAATGTCCGGTGGCACTTGTTCGTATTCTCAGTTGTCACAAAATGTGCACGCCAACGATGCACGAGGTTTTATATGCGAAGCATTTCTTCGCGATCATTTGCCACTTTAACAGTATCTAACCGCCTACGCCTTGTTGCTCTCACGGTCGTCTCCTTAACTAGGTAGGCTCCCCGCACATTGCTTCGCGTAACATCCATTCCCACAGGGCATGGGATCTGCAGGGTTTCTTCTTTTTCTTTTTTCTTGTTTTTGCCGAGTAATACTTGCACGATGCCGCACTATACAGGTTCATGCATATTTAAGACTTCTCTCGCGCTAGCCCTGCTGCTTTGACTGAAGCCTTCTTTTTTGAAAAAAATAAAGTTTATTTTCTGTGCAGCTCAAGTGACAGCAATAAATCGCGCGTTGTGATATCTTTCGCACTACAGTCACTCGTGGCCGCTCTGCATTACCCGCCACCGTAGCACAGTGGCAATGACGTGGCTCTGCTGAGCACGATGTCTCGGGTCCGATCTCGGTCACGGCGGCCGTATTCCGATGGAGGTCGAATGCATAAACAACCATGTACCAAGAGTATGCTGCACGCTAAAGAAGCCCAGGCGGTCGAAATTAATCTGGAGTTCCCCAATACGGCACGCCTCATAATCTGATTGTGGTTCTGGCACGAACAAACCCCAGAATTTAATTATTAATAGCTCTGCAGACTGACGAAGCGCTTTACAATAAATTAGTGTATACTCTTCTCTCGAAGAACGAGCAGTACGCGATCGATTTAACACTATAATTTTTCTAGGTGGAGAATGCCTCGGAGCCTATGTTTGGTAGACTATGCTTTGCGTGGCCGTCCAAACGAGCGAAGCAATAGACCCTTTCACAAATGAGTCTTGTTGCAACCCTCGCAATGACCTTGTTTTCACTAGGTTCCTCTTTCAGCGGAAAGCCCTCGTTACAATTCATGCCACTGGTTGGGGCCCTTTCAGCTGAAGCGGAAAGGTCTCCGGGCGACACGGACGATTTCCTGCGCCTCGATGCTATCCCGTTTCTAGCAGCTTTACCCTAACTCAGCGCGACGAACGTTGTTCTACACGGGTTGCCTAAAAAAGGCCATTGGCAGCGAGTTCCCGCAGGAACGCTGCGGGAACACTGCGGTGCCAAAGCTCAGTTTTATTCATGATCGCTGTACAGCCACGGAAACAGTTCTGAGCTAAATTTTTACTCTATTTGCAGTGGAACATCGATGTTGCCACATGTTTTCCTTCTTTTTAAATGCATGAGCATTTCTACGCCTACCTAACCAGGAAACCCGTCCACCCGTCCATCACGCAAAACGATCGCTTTCGAGATTGGGCCTGCAGCAGCGAGCGAATTCACCTTCGTGGTTCCTCGAGCTTCAACGGGAACTGAGTGGCGAGAATATATCGCGCACGAAGCTATCAGCACTCGCCGCGTTGTGTCCCCATCGCAGGTCGCTTTCAAGACGGGGCCCACACGCCTCGCTTCAACGCGAAATAAGCGGGAAGAACACAGGCCTTTGAAGCCGCAGCCGGAGTACGGTTGATAATGGATCGACGCTGATGGATAAGGGGCTAAAGAGCGATAACGGCTTATAATGACAGATAACGGCTTATAATGATCAGAACGTCATCAGCGCACCTGGCGCCGCCAGCTGCAGTAGTTGGCTTGCGTCATCAATTCACCTTGCGCCGCCGTCGGCAGCAGTTCGTGTCGTCGCAGCACCTGGTCGGATCAAGCTTCATAAACATTGATAATGACACCGGGCTGCGTGGAGATTGGAGCAAGTGGCACCATGCTTGCGCATACTTTGACAACTCCCAGTTTTTGTTCCTTCGTATTATGGTCTGAAGACCATATAAACAAAATGGAGGTCACATAACTTTTGCTGACGAGAGTAGAAAACGCAGTCATTACTGTTCCGTCTATATACTGGCACTTGCTGCCAATACAGCGGCTTATACGCCTTCCAGCAGTCGCGCGGGATTTGCTTCAGACTATAACAGAGGTAAAGTGAAACCAACTGGATTTGTTGTGTACTGCTGCCCCTGTCCCTTACTGCGTCGTCGTCTTGTCGCCACCGTCAGGATACATCATACCCTGCCCCCCCCCCCCCCCGCACACACACCATATGGCGAAGACAACGCTGTGCGCTATACATATATATATATATATATATATATATATATAAACACTTCTGCCGACCTCTCAACTCATGTCAATGCGGCAATGTACACGTGAAAGCCTGGCGTGCTAACCATTGCGTTATTGCGCTAGCGCTTGGTGATTTGTACATGCTTTTACGCGCTACGCAGACTCTGAATGATGATGTCTGATTGTGTATCTTGAGATGATGACGGTGTCCGTTGAGACAGACTACTGCTGTCGCAGTAACTGACTTCAGAACCGGGTGATTCGCTGAAGGTCCTGCTTTTCGATATGCCGGTGTCGTCCAACGACATTTTCTTTTTCTTCCTTTGCTTGCGATGTTTGCGGGAGTTTCTGCCCTTCACACAGGTCAACGTGAAGAAGAGCAGCCAGCGTCTCGATCCGAAAGGAACTGGACACCGTCCTGTCAACGCGTATGCATATACGTATAAGAAAAGAATGAATCGAGGTATATAGCCAGCTTATCTAGCCACTTTTTCTTTTCTACGATGCGCGAATCGAAAACGGGGCAAACCTCTTTGGGTTCACAGAGAGCGTAAAACGTGCTGTGGTGAGCTTATCGCTAAGCTTATCAAGTGCGGGCAAACAACCGAAAATCTTACTTCCTCTGAGAGCAATTTCCGCTTCCCGGATGTTCATGCTCCTCGCACTCCTTCCGGTAATTGAAACTTTACTGCCCGCAAGGCAGTGCTTTATAAAAAGTCCGCTAATCGCTGCGAAGTATATATAGAAAGCGCTGAAGAGTAAATAAGAAGAGTAAGGGGCCTGCCCGGCACCACAGAAGCTACAGTGAAGCATGCCAACAAAGAGCACGTATCGACGCCAGCGTTAACGCGTGAGGTGAGGCAGTGATCATAACAATTACTTTGATTATAAATAAGAATAAACTTCGCGAGAAGAAGAGCAGGTGCTGCAGCACTCTTGTTGCATACTTGCTCCGTCCGTTGATCTTTTCTTACTGTTTATAATCTTAATGGGTCCTTTTCATGATCGTAAAGCTAGCTTTCTCGCGAGGCAGTTTGGCAAACTAGTGGCCGGCGTAGTCATTTTTTGCACTGAGCAAAAATAGCTACGCGCAATTTGCTTGTCTTGTGACATGGAAAATGAAGACGTGACTCTAGTGATTAAACCATAAAGCATGCGCAGCGAGTGCTATTTCTTCATTTGAGCCCCGACCAATGCCGCCATTAGTTAGGCAGATGTGCATTGCAGAGAAGCGCAACTACGAATTGAACGAGAGGTATGTTATAAGCAGTTATGAGCTCTATTATTCATTTAGAGGAATTGCCATTCACTGGCTAAGGCTACCCTTTCTAACGTGGTTATAAAGTACAATAATATATATATATATATATTCTTGCAATGAATAATAATTAAATAAATCAAGGACTTGTGTCGACAGTTCGATACTAGAGATAGAAGTCCCCTCGAAAGGTCTGGCGTTCTCGTATGGTTGAGCTACATAAGCTAGTTTCAGGAGCACGAATAAGGCGCAATTACAAACGCATGATTGACACACTAACCTACATATGTTGAGTCGATTTTCATCACATTTTCCAGCGTCTTCAAAGAAGCGCTGAAGTGCTTTCATTGCTTTGTGATTCACTTTTGATAGGCATGGGCCCAACACATCAGCAAATGAAAAAGGCCTATGTGAGTCAAATAAATGCATTTGGTGTTCTAAGCGCTGTCTATGTGTAGTGCGCTTGGGGCAGTCGAGGAGTAAGTAACATACACCCTCGTTGTCATGGCCGCACGAACGTGTTGGAAAGGACACACGTTTAATTTGAAATGGGAAATGTTCATGGTTTTGATCACTCAATTTAGCGTTTTATACGTACATCACTGTATAAGCAGAAGTCTACCGTGTGGTGTACTGTAACGTTTTCGCGGTCTCTCTTCGGCTATTCGCTCCCTCTGATTCACCATTGCGCCATCCGCTTGAACTACCCCGACGACAATAGTCCACGATATCCCGTCTGCGGCTGGGCGTAACATTTGCGAACTCGTATTCACTTCAAATTAAAATGGCCGACAGCCCACACGCGACACACGCTGCTCTGACGAGATCTTCGCATACTTTAAAGTATGCGAAGATACTTTCGCATACATTAAAGTATGCTCTGACACGCGCTGTTCTGACATGCGCTGCTCGTCAGAGCAGGCCGCGCTGTTGTCCATTTTATAGTCAAGCACCATGAAACATGTTTGACAGACTGGGCAGTCATCCCTTGTCAGAACATAAGGTTCTGGGTCAGTGCTCGCAGAGGATTCTCTCTTAAACGGCTGTCGATTAGGTGACATATCTGCCGATGTCTACAGTCCTTCATGACGAACGTGGCGATAATGCTGCTTGATACCATTGGACTATGTGTGCGGTTTGCTGTTTTTTCTATTGATAGCGCCCCTGCTGCTGTGGGCGGTCCGCCTTGGCAGCAAGACAGTCGCAGCGCCCGCCGCAGGAGATGTCCCTCTAACCCAACCCTGAACAAACGCTCATAACTATATACCTCAGCTTTCTCTAAACCGATAAGTGTATGGCTAGAGAGAGAGGTCCGGCAGGAGGGACATATGACTAAGGTTGCGATGGACTGTCCAGCAAGGCGAAGTCACTGATTAATACTGACTTCATGTAACAGTTATCGTGCACTAGAGAGAGAGAGAGAGAGAGAGAGAGAGAGAGAGACGGGAGAGGGAGATACGGGAGAGGGAGGAAGGGAAGTCCGCAACAATAGAAATGACGCTGGATGAACCATTCTAATTTTCTGCTTCAGAATGGGGAAAAACTATTATTTACATCTAGAGCGCTTTCAAAGTACGAGAAGTTCGTTTTAGTTTTTCGACTCCAGTACACAACTACCAGAAACAATGTGAAACAAGGGCGCTCAAGCCGTTTCTTGGACGTCAGTACGATCACTTTTCCTTGCACAGTCGACACAACTTCCAAGTGAGTGGCCCGTCGACGTGTTCGCGGGGACGATGTGGTGCAAGGTGACGAGGTTTCAATGCTTTGCAAGTCATATTCCCAAAACAGGAAGATATTGAAGGTTGACCAGTAAACTAAAGAAATGGAGATATCCGCTGTCTACAACAAACCCGAACTCAAATACTAAAGCGTTCCTAAAGCGATCAAGACGAGGGTACGTAAATAGTCTGTCTCCTCCGATTCCCGTGAAACCGTGGCATTTGAATGAACTTGTAGCATAATGTACAAGAACGTTTAAGAAATGTACTGCCTTTCTTTAATTTAAGGGTGCACATATTCGTCCAGTTGTTTCAATCATTCGATAACGTATTACGAATTAATCTGGCAGAATCCGCACGCTAAGTTGGCACTCTTATCCCATTTACCGTATCAGATGTTTCACATAACACGTGAAGAATGAAAAAGAAACGTGATACTATTTAGTGAGAATGGCTCGACTACTGACTGCCAAAGTGGCTTAGATTATATTATTTTAGATGCGTTAGAGCGAATAGGTGTACATTAAATAACGATTTATTCGCTGCTGAAATATATGTAATTTACAATGGAGAAGGAACGTACTGTGGACTACATCTTTACGCCTTAAATGATAGATGTTTCACAAGGACACTGATATTTATGCGATGACACAAGCGTCAGCCGTGCTGCTATGGCATCGGCCGCATCATTAAATGTGCGCGTCTGTCTGCAAGAAAGCTGAGTCAAGGAGCAATCAGTTTGTGCTAACAACCCGAGTCGACTCCTGCGGAGGGAACAGATGACGAAGAATAGTTGATACAGAAAGAGGAGCGACGCGCTAGCCGTAGAATCAATAGACTGTCTGAAAACGATGCTTGCAGAACATGCGGGTGTGAGGCGATGAGACACACAGACAGGTGATATTCGCAAGTGACTGACTCACCGTGTGGGGACAGCGGGTGGAGATCGGGAACGGGGAAGCAGGGAGGGGGCATTCGGCGGCCCTGGCGGGAGGAGTGGCGGCGACCGACCGTCTCATCCTGGTGATGCCGGGAGGAAGGATGGAGCGAAGCCGGAGAGACAGCGGCGGATGACGGCAGCGCCGCCACGCGGGCGCACGACGTGGGCGCCACCGCCGCGAGCAGACGACACGCGATGCCCGCGGCGAAAGCAGCGGAGTCAACAGCGGGGCTGTTTAATTCTGCTGGTCGCGAAACTCGGTTCGCCATCTTGAAAAGACGATAACTAATGTGAATGAATGAAAGAAGGAAGGAAGGAAGAAAAGGAAAAGTAAATACCTGACTTTCTCACGAAAATCAGCCTATACCTCGCTCATTGAAGCCTTTCCAACATCTCCACGCCTTACTGCAAAAAATCTAGCATTAGCAGAGAAAATGTCATCTAAAGGACTTAATATACGTTTATTTCACTTGTGTGACAACGGCGATGACATCATTGTGTGCCGTCACAGATATGGTTGCTATCTGGCCGGTTTTCTACAGGCACAGCTAAATTGTAAGGCGAAGCTTCCTTTGCCTCTTCCTTCAGCTTTTCCGCTGCTGCTGCTGCTCCTACTGCTGTCGATGTCTTGTACGCCGGGTCGGGGGGTGGTCCAGAGCGTGTATATACTTAGTAGGAGAGTGGCAAGCAGGAAATTCGACGCGAGAAACTCGTTTGGACCTTTCAGTCGGCGGTCGTTCCAATGCCCTCCGAAATTCTCTATAGGCGCCGCCACAATACTCTCCTGACGGCTGTAATCATCCGTGACCACGCGCAAAAGCTCTGCAAAACTGCAGTGTTTTCCTTTGTATTAATGTGCGACACTCTAGAGGCGAGATAGACAGAATGGTAGAAAGGAGGTAAGGAGAGGAGGCAGAGAACGGGGTAGAACCGGCACCAAACCACCACTGTTCGCTCGCAGCAACCATACACGCGGGGAGGGCGGAATTTGGAAAATGCGACGTAAGAAGGCAAAGAAACGCTATTACTAGACACGACAACGGTTGTCGACAAACTGGGTAAATTTAGGTTCAAGTTACGGTAGCGTACGTTTATACTATTTCTGAAAAATAAACATCGTGCAAATTTGTCAAGCGGACAACCGTCTAGGCCACACTAAGGAAGCGGCCGCACGTCAAATCAACATTTTTGGGCCCGCCTCGGCAGCTTTGCGGCTATGGCGCTGCTCGAAGTCGCGGGTTCGAGCTCGATCACGGCAGCCGTATTTCGACAGGAGCGAAATACAAAAAATGCTCGTGTACTTATAGATTTAGGTTCAGGTTAAAGACCTGAGAAAGCCAAAATTAATCCGGAGTACGCCACTACGGCCTGCCTCACGATCAGATTGTGCTTTTGTCACGTACTGAGAAATAATTCAATTAACCTTTTACACTGTTGCCACGATGGCATGTGTCGTGTGAGGCAATGACATTGCCAACCTTCGCGGAGGTTATGAACAATGCGCACAACGCCTCAAGCAAATACGTCTCGCTGCGTGTTCTGTGTACTAGGCAGACAAACAGCAGTGGTGCACGCAAGGTAACGTTTAACATCAACTCATTACTCTCGCATTGCACTAAACGCTGCAGAAATTAAACATTCGCTGGCAACATCACCGCTAATTATTGTCAATTAAAGCAAACAGCACAGAAAGCTTCGTCTACATCGATTCCCACAGTGCGTGGGATCCACATGATTTTTTTTCTTCACTGTGCTGGCTTCCAGTTCAACCACTACGACGGCACGCCATTTGCCAATATTTAGGCACTCCTTAAGTGGAAACAATATAATGAGCTGCATTGCAAATGCTTTGTCGGGCCCATTGATGCATAGCAGACAGCTGAATTCTCGCCAGTAGATCCATTTTCAATTCTTTTATATTTGACTGAAAAACTTAATTATGGTCCTGCAGGATGAGCTTAGCGCGCAGCGGGCGTCTCCCACGTATGGTCAGCAAGTAGTGAGCTTCTGAGGGACTTCTCCCACTTGTCCCAGGTAGAGTCGGGAAGAGCGTTTCTACACTCCGAGAGCATATTTTCACCATAATTCTATCCAAGGTTCCGAAACTGATCCTTTCACCCATCTTCCAATTTCCAATATAGCTGCAGTTATTTCTTAAAGGTCGTAAAACAAAACAAGCAGCTCTTTACAGCAGTTCCATACAGCAGCTAAATCAAACGAGAAATATGCATCTAAAGTGACACCCAAACGGGAGCATTTGTTGTCATCTAGACTTCTATACGTATTGATTGGTCGTTCGTATACGCTACTGATATGCCTTACGAACAAATCATGTGTAACAGCGTTAAGGTTTTAAATGTGTACCAAGTTCTATATAATGGCTTTCAATAAATCTCACTCACGTAACGTGTGTGCGCTCTGTGCATCACCATTTTGTTATCAATTTGGTTGCATTTTCGCCTACAGTACTTTTCACAAAAAACACGGCCCCTTCTCTTTTTTTTTTCATTTTTTTCCCGGGAAAAGTGGCCACCCCATATAGTCACAGACTTCACCGTACTAATACGAATTAGATCATTTGTTGAATAAACTGGATGATTAAGGCAAACACAAAACTATCTTTTAGAGGAGTGCGAATAGTGATTTTTCAGACCGAATCGAATAGTGCCGAAAGCGAATGGAATGAGATATCGAATACTTTTCGAATAGTTTACGAATAATGAAAAGCCGCTATCACAAATAATATGGAACAATGTTCACATCCCAGTATTGTTAAAGTTCGTAAGTTTCTGTGATTACATAGCACTTTATGAAGCGTTGTTTATTCAAAGCATAAATGGAGCATTAAAGGCAAACAAGCCGTTTCTTCGCATGCACAGTACTCTTCAGAGAGTACAAATGATCGCTGTGCAGCCTTGACTCTGCTTTCCTATGCAAGTTCTCATGTTTTAAGTCTATAGTACGACCGCGGGGGTGAAAGTTCACAATACTTTTGCTCTAATTTGTTGCTTTTCTTCCTGGCAGCAGTTGACCTTTTGAAATATTCAAAATGTATTCGAAAAATATTCGCATTTACGAATAGCGACTACTCGATCCATTACTCGAAAGTTCCGAAAATTCTCACACCCCTACTATCTCTTGAAAATCAGCTCTACAAGACGCTCAATGATCCAATTATCCGAACTTGTCTGTCTTCCTCGTCCATCGAATAGAATCGGCGAGAACCATTTGTGTGCATAAAAATGCTGTGAAAGCCAGCTGGCCAAATCTTAGACAAATCAGAAGAATGCCATTTACGAAGGTTACAAACCATGTCATTAAATAACCCAGTCAAGCTACATGCTATTGAGCCACAATCTTTTTCGGCCGAGTGTAAATTCTGCGGGCAGAAAGCAGATTTGTACCATATGGTATGGGCCTGCCAGGCTAATAGTGCCTTAGAAACTATAAAACAGCCAACGTCGGAAGGATGGGAGGCAGCCCTGTCCAGCTCAACCCTCAAGGACCAGCGAGCCCTCGTGGAAAGAGCTAAGGCGGCGGCCTTAGCCAACGGAATTCCGGAATAAGAATCCGACCACCCTTCTCCTAATTCCCCTCTGCTTTTTCTTCCTTAAATAAAACGTTTTCACAATCATCATCATCATCTACCTTCTCAGCTGGATTACTGGAAGAGGCAGACATCACTTGCATAGTAAATCACAATGCCCAAGTACCTAATGAGAAATATTCACTGACTACCTTTCTAATTATTCTCTTTAGGGCACATATATGCTGCGATTGGAGACATGAATGCGGGTGATAATAAATTGATATATATTGTGGATAAATTCCGAGGCGAGCACCAGTTTCGAGATTCCAGTCCACAAAATCTGCTGAATAATGCATTGGCATTGCATTTACCATTGTCCCGGAATGAGCGAGGGAGGATCGTAAAAGTTTGCCACCTGGAACGCCAATGTACTTAGTAATACATTTTGGCGACAGTTACCTTGAAGCTGGTCTCATAATTTCGGCTAAGCGGATTTGATTGCACAATTGTTCGGCTTCAGTTTCGCTATTGCAATATGCGTCCTAAAGCGATTAAATTAAAAGCTGAACAAAGGTACTTTATTAGGTAACTGAAAATTGCGAATTCGCGTGCAAGTGAGGTCCACCTCTTCACGTAATCCATATGAAAAGGACGAATTAGGCTATATACCACAGGCGTTTATTTTTAATTTGCAGAAACTAAAAACGAAAAAGAGAAGAAAGAAACACGTTGTCCGCGCTCGCGCGCTTTTAAATTCTAGGGTGAGCAGCAGAATCGCAAGATAACATTTAAACGAGTCCTCCGTTTCGAAATCTTTAGCAGTCGGGAGTACTGTATGTAATCCGCGCGGTCAGATTAGCTTCAGCGCTGACACCTGTATTTAGGTACTCGTTGCTGTGGCGAGCGTCGGCGCCGTCCCTCGGCGTTCTCGTAACCGAGCGAACGAGCACAGCAACAAGGATGAAAGAGCGAACGCGGAGCGCGGATCAAAGACAGCAATAGCGAAGAGAGCGCGAGGAGGAAATCGGAGGATGAGGGTATCGCGAAAGCGTGAGATCAAAAACGTAGTACAGCGCACGACGGGCTTTGCGGCGACGATGGCTGCGAGGTGGCGCCAGAGTAGCGGGCGCCGTCTGTATGGAAACAAAGCGCTGCTTGAGCGGAAGTATCTGTCTGCGGCGACTGCTGTGAATCGCGTCTACGCGTCACGATTAGCGAGGCGATCGCGAAACACTTCGTTCCGTTTGCAACGTGCCGCACGGGACAGAATGTCCGCGCCAGCCAATATATCGCGAAATGAAAATACGTATACAGCTGCGTTCAAATTTCACACTAGGGAGTATCAAAATCGTCGGTGATTCTTCTTTATCCTGCGATTGTTGCACAGAAACAGCCGCAAGCAAAACACTGCGACAGCCAATGGGCACCATACAGTTTTTTGTAATATGACAGCGGCAAGGCAGAACATATGTATACATGTCCACAAAATGTATGCGATGGTGTGTGCTACATGCATAATAATTCGCGAACAACATAACTTAATTTAGATGAAAAGTGTCAACGTGAAAATTGTAGAGCAACATGAAAAACTCCCGACACAGATTTCTGTTGTTCAAGGTGTGCCACATAAAAGTAGTTTTCTGAGTGTGAACGAAGTCGGCGAAACACGCAAGATTGCCGCGCGACTGGCTGCTCGAGGCACTTTGCGTGTATTCGCGGGCTTCTTTCACGCTCGGAAAAACACTTTTATGTAGCACGCATTGAGTAGCAGAAAGCGGTATCGGGAATTTTTCATCTTGCTCTACAATTTTCTCATTGTCAATCTAATTATAATATTTGAGAAGTTGATTAATTAAGACTATGTAATTAGGCGGAATGCAAAAAAGTTATTTGAGTATCTCCAAGCGACAGCAAATAACATTACCTTGGTTCTGTCCAGCTACGTGGCATATGCATATTTTAAAACATTGATGCATGATAATTGGTAAATCCTGCATACGTTTATTGTCTTTCTACCAATATTGGGGCTCGACTGCAAGGCTGTTAAGCTATGGTGAAAAGCCAACCACATACTTTATACGCGGCACAGGAGATGATGACGGCGGCGATGACGATCAAAAGTTTTCTAGGGAGATAGCGGACGAGGAAGACGAAGAGGCGTGCGGACGTGTCTTGCGCGCGCTCAAAGGTTTTTCGATGTTCCTGGCGGATTTATGCTTGTGCTCAAGCCAACTTCGACTGGAATCATCAGCGGAAGTCACCAGGATCACCTGGATACCGAAATTGCGGCAAGTGGACCCAATTTTCGGCTATTTTTCGACTTTGACGCGTCGTCCCGGCGGCTGCGTTCGACCTAGCGTCGACCCCGACCACTGCCCGCCGGCCAAGCGTCGGTGGCCCTCGCCGCCGACCCCTGGGGCTTAGCACTGCTGGATATTTTGGGCGAAAATGCAGGTTGTTGTTCAAGGGAAGGATGTTTCTCCTGAAGAATTTTCCGAAAAGGTCGGTTGGTTCACGATCAACACAAACCAGCAACGCGGCAGCCAAGATGGCGGCCGCGAAGAAGGAAGCCAAGGTGTCGGCTCGGATCGAGGAAGGAGACAAGATGGCGGCCACGTGAGCACCAAATCAATCAAGATGGCTGGGAGGAAATTGGCGCTGCGCTCCGTGGCGTCACAGTAACCACGCCTACCTAGTGGCCTGCATAAGGTGATAATCCGACAGAGCGGAGGATTGAAAGCTCTATCTTTGGGCGGAGACGTGAAGATATATGAGATTGTTCGAGCCGCTGCGGGCGTGAATTTGAAGGAGGCTAAGGAAGACATTATTCAACTTAACACCAAGCAAAACACCCTTTTGGTGGGCACCATGAGTGAAGAAAGAATGCATCGGTACCTGAAGATAAAAATACTTCAGGTTGATCAGGCAAAATACGAAGTAAACGCCTACCTGTCAGCCCCCTAGGGTAGTGGCAAAGGAGTTATTCATGGGATCCCGGTGGAACACACGGAAGCACAGATTCTGGACAACCTGGATTGTTCAAGGAACCCCAAAATCAGAGGGGTCAGAAGAATGGGGAAGACATCGACCTCAGTTCTGATACTCTTCGTCAATGAGAATGTGCCGTTTTGGATTTATTATGGAGGCGGGCTCCTCAAGTGCTTCCTCTACAAAAAGAAGTTTGAAGTGTGCAACGCATGCAGACATCTTGGGCACCGCTCTGATGTGTGTCCGGACCCGGACGACGTCAAGTGCCGCGGCTGCGGTACGGTGAAGCCACCGGATGGACACGTGTGCGATCCCAAATGTGCTCTTTGTGGAAAGGGACGTGAACTGGGAAACAAGAAGTGTCGCGAGATCTACCGAACTCCGTACATCGTCAGGAAACGCCAGTGGGAGCGGAAGCTCCAAGAAGAGGAGGCGAAGAAAACACCCTCGTTTGGGCGAAAAAGCCGCTCAAGGAGCCGGGAGGGTTTCCGGAGCCGCTCCGACTCCTTGCCTCGCCTCGACCTCCCGGGCCGTTCCAGCTCCAGGGGCTGCTCCAGCTCCAGCTCCAGGGATCGCTCCGGCTCCGGGGGCCACTCCGGCTCCAGGGCAAGATCGTCGTCAAGGCCGAGGAACGAAGCCAACAAGCAAAGGGAGGTGAGCTGGGTAGATAAGGTCTCCCCCAAAAATACGGAGTCTGTGGAACTAGCCAAGATGAGAATCACGGTAGAGAAACTCACTAAAAGAGTAGATGACCTCGAAAAGGAAAACGCTATGCTAAAAAGGGAGAAGAAAGTAGCTAACGCAGTCAAAACAGCTAACACGATTAGAACCGACCCAACCGTTGAAAGCACTGTGGCGATGCAGGTAGATGACACCCGCTCCCCACTTCTGAAAAGGAAACCAGGCGCGAACGCGCCGCAAGAGCCCACAATGGCAGATCTATGCAAGAAAATGGACGACTTCCAGGCGAGCTGGGAGGCAAAGTTCGCAGCAGTCATCTAAGCCATCCAGGCGCTATCGGAAGAAAGCCAGAAACACAGGGCCGAGCTGGTGAGCATTAATAATTGGCAGAGGGAAACAGAGCAGAAGGTACATGGTGGTTCTCAGACGGCTGTGACCCTAATGCCACTGGGTGATAATCCACAATTCAATCATGGCCAGTCACAATAAACACACGATTTGGCAGTGAAATTGCCGCGGGTACCGTCGCAAAAGGGCGGTCGTACAGCAGCTCCTTCTTGGCAAAGACAATCCGGACGTAATCGCTTTACAAGAAACTGCGGGGATGGCAAAATTATCGGGCTACATATCATTTAGTACAGATGATCGAAGATCCGGGGTAACCAGCCTGGTCAGGAGAAACTTGGCAGTCGTTAAGCACGACACGGAGGTTATCAACGTAGACCACGTCCTTGTTGAACTCATTCCAGCAAAAAAGAAAGAAGGCCCCTATTGGAAAATCCTATTTAAATTCAAACTGAGTTATACAGGTTTAAACTGTTTAACAGGGACCTGAGAACAAAGAGGCTGCGCAGCCTCTTTGTTCTCAATATCTATAGCAGCCCGAAACAAAGGAAGGCCCGATTTGGACCTCTTCTCCAAAAAAAACTGCGTATTGCCAACAGGCAAGCTTTGGTAGTGGTGGGAGACTTTAACGCCCAACACGCTGCCTGGGGGTACAGAAAAGGAGTTAAGGAAAGGGAACTCTGGCTGGATGCACAGCAAGAGGGGCTCACCTTAATGACCGACCCCCAAACCCCCTCTAGAACGGGGAATAGTGTCAGCGTAGACACGTCACCCGACCTCACATTCGTCAAAAACGTGGGAGATGGAACCTGGTTTAATACCCAGGAAAACCTAGGTTGCGATCACTTTATTCTCGAAACAGTGGTGAGCGCAGGCCCTGCCAGGACAAAAGGCAGAAACCAGCTAATTGTTGAATGGGATGCCTTTCGCGAAATAAGAAACGAGACGGCAGTCAGTGAGATAAGGGATATTGATGAATGGGCTAACAAACTGGGCCAGGACGTTAAGAACGCAACCAAGGAGATAACGGAGGACTCTGCACTGGAGATAGCTGACAGCCACCTCCTCCATATGTGGGAAGCTAAGCTCAGCATGGAAAAACGGCTCAGGAGGCAAAGGTGGAACCGCAATCTCAGGAGACGGATCGCTAGGCTCAATAAAAATATAGAAGAATACGCGCTCAAACTTACCAGGCAGAACTGGGAGTCCACCTGCGATAGGATGGACGGAAATATAGGCCTAGCTAGGACATGGAATCTACTCCGCTACCTGCTGGATCCACAGGGCTGCAAAACAGCGCAGCGACAGAACCTTCAAAAAATTCTTCACTTGTACGAAGGTACGGAGGTAGATCTAATGAAGGACATACAGGAGAGATACATAGGGGACACTAGCAAGGAACCCCTACCTAACTATGAAGGCTCCAGCCTAGACACGAACCCATCAGCGAGGCGGAGGTCCGGGCGGAGATTGCCAAGCTCAAAACCAAATCAGCTTCAGGCCCGGATGGCGTCAGCTATAAAATGCTTCGCAATCTAGACGATAACTCTATAACTGCATTAACTAACTTTATGCAGAAGTGCTGGGAAGAGGGTAAACTACCAAATCAGTGGAAAACCGCTAAGGTGGTGATGATCCCAAAACCAGGCAAGAAACTCACGATAGAGAACTTAAGACCTATCTCTCTAACCTCTTGTGCCGGCAAGCTTTTGGAGCACGTTATTCAAACGCGGCTCAATAACTACATGGAAGATAATGAGCTCTATCCGCATTCGATGGTGGGCTTTAGGCCCAGGCTCTCCACCCAGGACGTGATGCTGCAACTAAAACACCAAATCATCGATGCGGAAACGGGGGACGCAAAGGCAATCCTAGGGCTTGACCTAGCAAAGGCCTTTGATAACGTCACACATAAAGCCATTCTTGAGAACCTTCAGGACTTGGGAGTAGGCGAACGAACCTACAATTACATTAGGGACTTCTTGTCAGACCGAGAAGCAAAAATCCAGATTGGAGAATGCCAATCGGATGACATTAAATTAGGCAGCAAAGGGACCCCACAGGGCTCTGTGCTCTCGCCCTTTCTTTTCAATGTGGCCTGATCAAACTCCCTCAAACTCCCTGAAAGACTGGAGGCTATTGAAGGACTAAACCACAGCATGTACGCTGATGACATCACGTTGTGGATAGCTAGGGGCAGCGATGCCCAAATAGAGGAGACCCCCCAAAGGGCTATCCAGGCAGTTGAAGGTTACGTCGGACCTAGGGGACTTAAATGTTCACCGCAAAAATCGGAACTGCTTTTATACCAGCCGAAAGCCAGGGCCAGTAAAGAGAAACCGCAAATCTCTCTCACAGCTGGGGGGATCCCCATTCCAAAAGTGGACAAAATCAGAGTTCTGGGACTTTTGATTCACGCCAACAGCTTTAATGGCGAAACAATAAGGAAACTAGACGGCTGCGCACTGCAGACCATGAGGCTGATCCACAGGATTGCCAGCAGGTGGTCCGGGATGAGAGAAGCGAATCTAGTTAGGCTAGTCCAGGCCTTTGTTATAGGTAGAATAGCTTATGTTGCTCCTTCCTCAGTTTTAGGTCATTCGAGAAGAAGAAGATTGAGGGCATCATACGTAAAACTATAAAACAGGCGCTGAGGCTTCCAATCCGCACTGCAAATGAAAAGCTTTTAGCTCTAGGGCTCCACAACACTCTTGAGGAGATTATTGAAGCAGTGAGGATCTCACAGTATGAGAGACTTGCGGGAAGCCCTACGGGCAGGAAAATCCTAGCTAGGCTAGGCATAAACTATGAGGGGCAGGAAGGCATCAAAGTCGACCTGCCGCGAAGCGTGCGGACTGACTAATAATCCCACCACTACCTCAAAACATGCACCCAATCCATCACAAGGAACGCAGAGAGAAACGGGCCGAGGCTCTTGAGAAGCGTTTCAAAAACTCGAAGGACGTGCTCTACGTTGATGCTACAGACTATGGCAGCGGCTGCATGGCCCTAGCTGTAGCGAGTGCTGAAACTAGATTGATAGCCAGTGGCACAGTTCCAACGGATTGCTCTCAGATTGGAGAAGAATCTGCCATAGCACTTGCAATTGCAAGTACTTCAGCCAAAATTATAGTCAGCGACTCTAAGATTGCGGTGAAGAACTTTGCCAGAGGCAGAATTTCTCCCGAGGCGAACAGAATCCTGCAGACCTGCAGAGATAGCAGGAAAATTGAAATAATCTGGGCACCTGCGCACGCCTCCCTCGCTGGGAACGAGGCGGCCCACGAATTAGCTCGAGGACTTACATACCGAGCTGGTGGTCTAGCCGAAGGCTTCACGGGGCGGGACCGCTTAGTGTGTTACAGAGAAATCACACAACACTACAGACTAAGGCGGGTTAAATATCCTCCGGCTGATATATCCTTAAACAAGAGCCAGGCCTCCACTTGGCGTCGCCTGCAAACCAACTCGTTTCCAAGCCCAGTGTCGTGCAGCCTCTACTACCCGGGTCAGTACTCCAGCCAGTGTAAGCTATGTAAAGCCAGGGCTAATCTTAATCACATTCTGTGGGAATGCCCACAGGCTCCCTCTGAGGGAAGAATAGTCTTTAGAACAATGGGAGACCTTATTACTCAGCTCCGATCCGGAGATTCAACTGAAGACCGTCCGACTGGCCGAAACTGCCGCTAGGGTCCAAGGACTCCTGGCTGTCGTCTAGGTGGAAATGCTTAAAGCCTTCCCTACATCTGTTGGACAAATAAAGTTTTACAATCCAAAAAATCTAGGGACGCAGCGCCCTCTATCCAAATCGAATACTGCCATAAGCGAGTCGTATCAAATCGAATGTCGAATACTTTTCGAATAGTTTTCGAATACTGAACAACCGTTATAACAATTAATATCAAACGATGTTCGCATCCCAGTATTGTTAAAGTTCGCAAGTTTCTGTCATTAAATAGTGTGTTATGAAGCCATGTTTATTAAAATCACAAATGGAGCATTAGAAGCAAACAAGTAGTTTCTACGCCAAGGTTGAGGACTGGGCGTGATGGTATAGCATATTAGAGGCTCGATTGCGCAACATTTGGACGACACACACTGAAGAGAAACACACACCACATAGCGCCACTTGCAACTATCGTTTTATTCCCTTGTCAATAGAATAAATACTGGAAGATACTAGGGTGGGGGGCGGAGGGGGAGGGTAACGACAAAAACAAAAAGATTTTTACAAACATGGCCATCCACCAATGCCAAGCCAGCTTTGTCATGTGATCATTTTTTCTGCAACCCTTTAATAAACATGGCTTATTAAAGGGTTGCAGAAAATAGCGCATCTTGTTTTTTCCGCACCGGAAAAATCGCTGAGCATGTGTGCAAAGGTAAACCCAGCTGCCACAAAGAAACGAGGCTGCGATGGCTTATTAAAGGGTTGCAGAAAATAGCGCATCTTGTGTTTTCCGCACCGGAAAAATTGCCGAGCATGTGTGCAAAGGTAAACCCAGGTGCCACACAGAAACGAGGCTGCGAAACACAACACAGAAAAATGTTCGTCGGCTGCACTAAGGGAGTGGTATATTCTATTCCACTTCAATTCGGCAGAAACTATATCGGACAGACTGAACGATGTTTGAATGAAAGGTTAAAGGAGCATGACTATAAGGTTTCAAAAGCAGTCGGCGGTCACCTTGGGATACATGGTAGAGATTGCAGATGTTTAAGAAATGCAAGATTGTGAGCAAAGATGGCAGCCAAATGACGTGAGAAATAATCGAAACCGTTGAGATTGCACGTTTGGGAAGTATGTGCGTGAACATGCCATCAGTCTACCTTAGTGCAAAGGAAATAGATTTCCTCACGTGCTAATTTTGTATCGTGGTTCCTTTTTTGAGATGTCAAAAATGATTACATGACAAAGCTGGCTTGGCATTGGTGGATGGCCATGTTTGTAAACATCTTTTTGTTTTTGTCGTTACCCTCCCCCCCCCGCCCCCCACCCGAGTATCTTCCAGTATTTATTCTATTGACAAGGGAATAAAACGATAGTTGCAAGTGGCGCTCTGTGGTGTGTGTTTCTCTTCTGTGTGTGTCGTCCAAATGTTGCGCAATCGAGCCTCTAACATGCTATACCATCACGCCCAGTCCTCAACCTTGGCGTAGAAACTACTTGTTTGCTTCTGAAGCTCCATTTGTGATTTTAATAAACATGGCTTCATAACGCACTATTTAATGACAGAAACTTGCGAACTTGAACAATACTGGGATTCGAACATGGGCTTCTCTCTGTAGCCCATCTGCATGCGCGCTGAGTCTTGAGAAATAGGACCTCCATGGTTGCCGAACCTTTGAAAACGTTGTTTGGTTCACGGTAGTTCTAGTGATGGTTTCGTCACGATCGACCTTCGTCACTCGCTGTCTGCTCTGTACTTTCTCCCCTAGTCTCTGCGCGCTCGACGGCTAGAAAATAGCACTTGCGTACCGCGTGGCGAGAGACTATTTCCCATGAGCCTTTCCTTTATACCTTTATTAGTATTTAAGATTGTCACATGACCCTACCTCCTAGTCTCTTAAGCGCGCCGCTCCTAGGTGCCCGTTTCTGCGTTAAGCGTCGGCGTCCTCAGCATAACCGAGCGATCGAGCACAGCGAAGGATGAAAGAGCGAACGCGGAGCACAGCGGGGGATGAAAAACGGCGATAGTGAAGAGAGCGCGAGGAGGAAAGTGAAGGAGGAGGGTGCAGCGGAACAATGAGGTGGAAAGCGGAGGAGGAGGGTATGGTGAAATTATGTGAAGGAAAGCATTGTGCCACACAAGATGGGCTCTGCGGCGACGACCACTACGAGATGGCGCCGGAGTAGCGCGCGTCGTCTTTTCACCGATGACGCCATTGACAAGGCATGCGGCGAGGCCGTCCACTGATATCATATATGGAAACAAAGTGCTGCGTGAGCGGAGGCTGTCGGTTCACGACCACGCGTCAGGTACCTACGCGCTGCCTCTCGCGATCTCCCGATTAGCGAGGCAGTCGCGCCACACTTCACTCCGTTTGCAACGTGCCGCACGAGACAGATTGTCCGCGCCAGCCAATATATAACGAAATGAGAACACTTATAGAGGTGCGCTCAAATTTCGCATTAGGAAGCATCGTAATCGTTGGTGAATTTGTTTCCGTCTTCTATGGTCTGTAGATTGTAGCAGCACAGGGTTGTCGACAGGAGGCTCGGAACTGGGAGTGCAGCTTCCGTCTATCGTGGAGCACTGCAGTGACCGATGTCGAAAATCGACACATTTTTGTGCAGCAGCAAAATATTGCAGACGACTCTGCCTCTAGGCACGTCTTCTGCTCTTGAAAGATGTAAACGCCTCACATTGGTTGCTATTGAGGTTGCTATACGAAGGATAGATTGGATGCCTATGGAGCGAGTTTCGCACCACTCATATAGTTTCCAATTTCTTTAGCGAAATCGCAATGCAAATATATTTCTAACTCTTGATCATTTTGATTCGACTCTGTGTTGTCTAGCAACTCTTGAAGTTCGCCTTTCGCCACCACTCCTAACCACCCAACGCACTTCCCCTTGTTGATAGGCGGGGCCGCGCTGTCAAACTCACAGCCAGCGCCTCCTCTTCTCTTTTTCAATACCAGCTAGATGCTGCCGATCCGACCGTTCACCACACTTTCCTGTCTCCTTTCTTTACTTGCCCCCGCTGGCTATAGGGTTCGCGCCTGCTTTACGGCCATGGGGGAGAGTAGCATCTGTGTGGCGCCTCGCGACGGAAGCCGGAGGAAGACTGACGGACGCGTGATAACCTGACCGAGGCAGAGACGAAGCGTCTACCGCTCCTCTACCGGAACGGCAGCGGCGTGCGCTCAGACATACGCGTGACGCGAGCAGTCGTACCTAGACTCTAGTCGTACCTATAATATAGGGTGCTTCCATGGTGCCTCGATGCGCACCCGCCCCCCCCCCCCCTCCTCTCGCCGCTCGACCGAAGCACCCTAGTCGTACCATCTGGGTAGAGTCGCATCGCGGAAACTCATTATTGAACTATGACTAACAGCTCCTATTGGGGGGCTAGCAATTGTACTGGCATTGAAAAATTGAGGAGGCTAGGGTGCCTCGATGCGAGAGCGCGCATCAAGGCACCCTAGAGGAGGCGATGTCATAGCGCTCCCTCCATCGAACGTCGGGCTGTCCGTCTCACGCCTGAGCACAATAACCTCTCGGAATTCGAGGTCTTAGTAACCTGGGAACGATGTTGACAAGAGTGTTTTAGTGTCGCGAAGACGGAAGAATGCGATTAGCATTCGCGCAATGTAGAGACCACGTAGCGACACATCGTATTGACTAAGAAACTTTTGTATAGAATTTGTAGTGGTCCTCCTGAGATTTTAAGTGCATCGGCTAGATGCGACATGCACTGTCTCCGTGATTGGCCCGCTTGGTTAATATGACAATCGCTCAAGGTTATTTCACGACGATAGGACGAGGACCGCACGCCGACGGTGCATGCAGTAGCGACGATGGAATTACAAAGAAGGAATGACGTCGATAGAACGATGAAGGCATTATAAGGACGACGGCACGACGACGATGGAATGATTCTGAAGTGATGACGATAAATAACCACGACGCAAGTACAATGCTATGACGACTGTAGCGTAATTACGACTGATTGACGATAGCACATTTATAACGGAATGAAGGAGAAATAATATTGATGGAAGGACGAAGGCGATATGACAGCGACAGTATAACGGTAAGGGTATGGCGGCAATTTAATGACATTTCTGAAATGATGACTATGGTCCGAAAGCGTTTTGAGTAAGACATGACTAGAACGGGATTATCATGACTGTTCGACGACGATGGAAATAACGTGACTCCGAGGACATACGTAGTTGTTCAAGTTAGTAGACAACAATTAGGTCGCATGGCGTTAGATAGATAGATAGATAGATAGATAGATAGATAGATAGATAGATAGATAGATAGATAGATAGATAGATAGATAGATAGATAGATAGATAGATAGATAGATAGATAGATAGATAGATAGATAAAAATTGCCTGAGTAGGCAAAGAATGCTGATCGCATTACAAAGCGGGGCGTAATGTGGGCGCGGTTGATCACTAGTACCGTTTTCTCTGTGGCCGGCCTGCCTCGACTTTCCCATAAACCGACAGGCAACACTGACCTAAAATTTGCATAGGGTTGCAGTTTCTATAATCTTGAGTTTTTTGGAGTCGCAAACAACATGTCCGGTACTAATCCTGGCCCGATTGAGGTTCGGGCCCGACGCCAGCCTAAAGCCCGGCCCGGGCCCGCATCAATCATTGCCTACCCGGCCCGAGCCCGGCCCGCGCGCTGGGCCCGGGCCCGTGCAATGCTCTAACCCAAACCGTTGCGCCGAAATTGCAAAGTTGGGCCACCTTTATTCGCCACAGCGACTCGAACTCTTGTCCACGAGGCAATATATGCAGTTGGGAAATGGGAACGCTGGCCACTGCACTGTAACTGCGCTATCGGGCAGCTTTAGCGACTGGTAATTTGTGCAGGGCACTGAGCGCCCCACGGACTCTGACAGCGGCACTGGCGCATGTGTATGTGTTTCGGAGGCCACAATAATTAGCCCTTTCTGTTCCAATCCCAGATGACACGAGAAGTCCCATGGATGTCCAAAGAAGATTCACACGTCCCAGATACGCATAATTACTGACATGACTGGGATGTGAAATCACCATGCGAAACATTTTCTGTGAATGTGCATCAGGAGACGGCCTGCCAGATGACTGTGCGTCTGCTTTCGAAACGGGCGCTCTCTTTAAATTTACTTGTTTATTTAGGTTATTCTGCTTAAAGGGACGTCCCAAGGACATAACACCCGTACCTTTTATTTCGGCCCACAAATTAATACAATCCGGCTCCTAGGTTCAGTCTTTCAGTTTCCTAGAAAAGGAAATATGTTTACCGATATGTTCTAATTAAGAGCCAAAGCTATGTTTCCAGCTCATGCATAAACCATAGTTTGCGCATTTTCTTACAGCATTGACTTTGAACATGAACTTTAATTAGTGGAATATCCCACCTGTGCCAGCAGGCATGGAACGTCTTGATGAAGGGAACTAGCTCTTCCATGCGGGCGATGACGCGACGTATCTGCTCGTCTGCACACAGGCACGAATGCCCCGCATTGCATATACAGGGTGTTTCTAAAAATACATATAGTAATGTTTAAAAACAGCCGTTTTTAGCCGTTAACATAGCCTTCAGAGACACGCTGTGAGCAGTGGCGTCTATGGGGTTACGGATACGAGGTATTTCTCGCTAATTAAAAAAAAATTAACTTCAAGGCTATTAATCTTAGCGGGCTCATCGTAATCGGGGAATTGAAGCTAGCTCTCCGTACAAACCACGTCAACTTTTGAATCTGGAAAAATGCGATTATCCGCGGAACTTTGGCACGACGAAATTCGGCTATCAGAGCGCGCGGAACCAAAACTAGGGGTTGCAGCGCACGCGTAGCCGCGCTGCTCGAAGCGACATTCTGCTTACGTCATCCAGCTGCGGGCAGCCAGCGTCGCGGTTGGCGAGGAGCAAGGAGCCGCAACGCAGTCGGTTCAGTCTACCGCGTGTGTTGAGTAGGTCCGCTGCGAGTGGGCCGCTGCTTTTATTGCGATAGCAATTACGTGGACACTCCAGGTCCATTTTTGCCGACGGCGTCGCCATCTCCGTGATGTTCCGTATTAAGAGGAAGCTTTAGCTCGAGTGCTCCTATCTAAATACATGTAAAAGGAGAATTCGTTTTTCTCGGTAACCACTGCACCAAATTTGACTAGGTTTGTTGCACTTAAAAGACAAACCTAAAATCTAGTGACTGTTGGTTTCGAATTTTTGAGTTAGGTCGTCAATTTTTTATTAAAAATTGGCAAAAATCGAACATTTTCAAAGAACGAAACTATCCAGTTTGCAACTCTGTAACTTAACCACTAAAAATGATAATACAATTCTGTGAATTGCATCGAATAGTACATCTAAAGCAGACAAAATTGATATGTTACACATGAATATAAAAATAATTTAATCATAGGAAAATACAACTTTTGCAAAACCGTTGTAACCAACGTAACAAATTCACGTAAGATGTAAAATGACATATTGAATTTGTCCGCTTTGAATGATCTAATAGATGCCGTTTACAGAACCGCGATATCAGTTTTTGATGCAGAGCTATGGATTTGTAAATTTCGTGCTTCTATATTTTTCAAACGGTCAAATATTTGAAAATCGTTTTAAGAAAATTCGAGCCCTAAATCAAAATTCGGCTTCCAACAGTCACTAGAATTTAACTTTCTCTTTCAAATGCAACAAATTTCATCAAAATCGGTCCAGGGGTTATCTCATAAAAACGTTTTTGCGTTTTACATGTATTTGAATAGGCCGCGTCGGAGTTGGGCCCGAGCTAAAGCTTCCTCTTAAGTCCAAGGGTGATAACACCGTCGCCGCATGCTGTATGTGCGAGTGGAAGCATGCGAGGGGAGCCGACGATCGCGGCTCTTATCTCGCGCGCGGAAGGGAGGAAAGCAGTGAGGCCGGAAGCGGGCCGTCTTCCGCCGCTCGCGACATTACTGGCTCGCGGGCTCCGTGCTCGCGGGGCACCCGGGGCGGGGGGTGCAGGTCGTCATATTCTGGCAGCAACTGCGTATGCGCGGCCGCACGGGCCGTATCTTGAAAACGATCTGCGTTCGGGGGCAGAGTCCAGGTGCGCCGACGGCTCATACCGTTGCGCGTGCTGTGTTCCCACCACTCAGTGTGCGTTGAGCAATAGAAAGCACGAAGGTCACTTCGCTCGCTGCTGCTGCCGCGCTTCCTCACGTCAGCGTTTTGACAGCGAGTGTCCGCGGTCATCGAGTGTGATGTCTTCGTGTTTGTCAGTGAGCGCTTGTACCATGGTTGTTAATTGTTTATGAGCGAATGTTTATAAGTTTATACGGACGATAATACTAGTATCCTTACTTTTTGTGTAGCTGTCGCAACTGATGTCTCCCCTTTCGGGCGAAACTGAGACATATTATGTTAGGTTCTACTCGAGTTGTGTTATATCTATAAAGAAAATCGGCGCAGCTTCATTATCTTTTGCTGTAGTTACTTGAAATCTTGCATTAGACAGTTTCAATAAAGCAGTGGTTCACAGCAACTCTGTTTGGCACATTACAAGCTTGTAAACCGACAGAGTAGCCCCAGAAAACATTGTATATAAATAATAACATGTAGACTAAGTACTATGCCGGGATTCGACGTCCGACTAATGTCCAATGACATCCAAGAAAAGGCCTACCTGGAGTATCACGGACATCTTTCAGTGTTTCCTTTGGGAGGTTTGCAAGATTATTCTGGAACATCCTCAGGATGTTCTCAAGGTCCGATATTGTCACGAGTGACAGGGCTAAACATGTGTGGCGAAAAAGGCGCGAAGGTGCACGTCATGAAGACGACGACGTCGATCAGCAAAATTAGGTTGGGAGCACTTCCTTAAGAGAAAAAGGAAATGAACTGGGACACGCATTGCGCGAGCGAAGAGGAAGGAAAAGAAGAGGGAGGCTGCTCTTGTAAAGAACAAAGACTTGCTTAGTCCCCGCCACAATGGATTCCGACCATCGTGTTCAGTCTGGCAAGCTGACGTGGACTTAGCAATTAAAATAAAATTAGCACGGCGTCAGAGGCACATAGGTGCTAATGTGACACTAGATATTTCCAATGTCTGCGTTAGTGTACAATACATAGTTTTATTGGCTATATTACGAAATCTAGAGTCTCTTGTAAAATGGGTGTGTGAATTTTTAAATGGGAGGGAATTTTACTGCTCTCTTAAGAGGCTTTTCTTCGAGTATACATTATCAACCATGTGGTGTTCCTCAAAGAGCTGTCACTTCGCCGTTATTATTTAAAGTTCCAATCCTCGGCATCAAGATGTACAAGCGTATGTACACGCAGACGATATTGCGTTCCTTGCATCACACAGCGATATTCACTCCGTGTTATTGACTACAGAACTACCTGTATGCCACAGAAACCTGGTTAAACAAGATTCGCCTTTCACTTAATGCTAGAAAGTGCTCAATATTGCTTTTTCCTCTTAATAATCCCATTAACATATCGCCATTGGACAGGCCGCCATTGGAATCTGAACCTGGCAACGTTTAACGTTAGAACGTTATCTAGTGAGGCGAGTCTAGCAGTGTTATTGGAGGAATTAGAGGGTAGTAAATGGGATTTAATAGGGCTCAGTGAGGTTAGGAGGACAAAAGAAACATATACAGTGCTAAAAAGCGGGCACGTTCTGTGCTACCGGGACTTAGCGGAGAGACGAGAACTAGGAGTCGGATTCCTGATTAATAAGGAAATAGCTGGTAACATACAGGAATTCTATAGCATTAACGAGAGGGTGGCAGGTCTTGTTGTGAAACTTAATAAGAGGTACATATTGAAGGTGGTACCAGTCTATGCCCCTATATGCAGTCATGATGACCAGGAAGTCGAAAGCTTTTATGAAGACGTGGAATCGGCGATGGGTAAAGTCAAAACAAAATACACTATACTGATGGGCGACTTCAATGCCAGGGTAGGCAAGAAGCAGGCTGGAGACAAGTCAGTGGGGGAATATGGCATAGGCTCTAGGAATAGCAGAGGAGAGTTATTAGTAGAGTTTGCAGAACAGAATAATATGCGGATAATGAATACCTTTTTCCGCAAGCGGGCTAGCCGAAAGTGGACGTGGAGGAGCCCGAATGGTGAGACTAGAAATGAAATCGACTTCATACTCTGCGCGAACCCTGGCATCATACAAGATGTAGACGTGCTCGGCAAGGTACGCTGCAGTGACCATAGGATGATAAGAACTCGAATTAGCCTAGACTTGAGGAGGGAACGGAAGAAACTGGTACACAAGAAGCCAATCAATGAGTTAGTGGTAAGAGGGAAACTAGAGGAATTCCGGATCAAGCTACAGAACAGGTATTTGGCTTTAACTCAGGAAGAGGACCTTAGTGTTGAAGCAATGAATGACAATCTCATGGGCATCATTAAGGAGTGCGCAATAGAAGTCGGTGGTAACGCCGTTAGACAGGAAACCAGTAAGCTATCGCAGGAGACGAAAGATCTGATCAAGAAACGCCAATGTATGAAAGCCTCTAACTCTACAGCTAGAATAGAACTGGCAGAACTTTCTAAGTTAATCAACAAGCGTAAGACAGCGGACATCAGGAACTATAATATGGATAGAATTGAACAGGCTCTCAGGAACGGAGGAAGCCTAAAAACAGTGAAGAAGAAACTAGGAATAGGCAAGCATCAGATGTGTGCGTTAAGAGACAAAGCCGGCAATATCGTTACTAATATGGATGAGATAGTTCAAGTGGCTGAGGAGTTCTATAGAGATTTATACAGTACCAGTGGCACCCACGACGATAGTGGAAGAGAGAATAGCCTAGAGGAATTCGAAATCCCACAGGTAACGTCAGAAGAAGTAAAGAAAGCCTTAGGAGCTATGCAAAGGGGGAAGGCAGCTGGGGAGGATCAGGTAACAGCAGATTTGTTGAAGGATGGTGGTCAGATTGTTCTAGAGAAACTGGCCACCCTGTATACGCAATGCCTCATAACTTCGAGCGTACCGGAATCTTGGAAGAACGCTAGCATAATCCTAATCCATAAGAAAGGGGACGCCAAAGACCTGAAAAATTATAGACCGATCAGCTTACTGTCTGTTGCCTACAAAGTATTTACTAAGGTAATCGCAAATAGAATCAGGAACACCTTAGACTTCTGTCAACCAAAGGACCAGGCAGGATTCCGTAAAGGCTACTCAACAATAGACCATATTCACACTATCAATCAAGTGATAGAGAAATGGGCGGAATATAACCAACCCTTATATATAGCTTTCATTGATTGCGAGAAAGCGTTTGATTCTGTCAAAACCTCAGCAGTCATGGAGGCATTACGGAATCAGGGTGTAGATGAGCCATATGTAAAAATACTGGAAGATATCTATAGCGGCTCCACAGCCACCGTAGTCCTCCACAAAGAAAGCAACAAAATCCCAATAAAGAAAGGCGTCAGACAGGGAGATACGATCTCTCCAATGCTATTCACAGCATGTTTACAGGAGGTATTCAGAGACCGGGAGTGGGAAGAATTGGGGATAACAGTTGATGGAGAATAGCAACTTGCGATTCGCTGATGATATTGCCTTGCTTAGTAACTCGGGAGACCAATTGCAATGCATGCTCACTGACCTGGAGAGGCAAAGCAGAAGGGTGGGTCTGAAAATAAATATGCAGAAAACTAAAGTAATGCTTAACAGTCTCGGAAGAGAACAGCAGTTTACGATAGGTAGCGAGGCACAGGATGTGGTAAGGAAATACATCTACTTAGGGCAGGTAGTGACCACGGATCCAGATCATGAGACTGAAATAACCAGAAGAATAAGAATGGGCTGGGGTGCGTTTGGCAGGCATTCTCAAATCATGAACAGCAGGTTGCCACTATCCCTCAAGAGGAAAGTGTATAACAGCTGTGTGTTACCAGTACTCACCTACGGGGCAGAAACCTGGAGGCTTACGAAAATGGTTCTGCTGAAATTGAGGACGACGCAACGAGCTATGGAAAGAAGAATGGTGGGTGTAACGTTAATGGATAAGGAAAGAGCAGATTGGGTGAGGCAACAAACGCTGGTAAATGACATCTTAGTTGAAATCAAGAAAAAGAAATGGGCATGGGCCGGACATGTAATGAGGAGGGAAGATAACCGATGGCCATTAAGGGTTACGGACTGGATCCCAAGGGAAGGGAAGCGTAGCAGGGGGCGGCAGAAAGTTAGGTGGGCGGATGAGATTAAGAAGTTTGCAGGGACGGCATGGCCACAATTAGTACATGACCGGGGTTGTTGGAGAAGTATGGGAGAGGCCTTTGCCCTGCAGTGGGCGTAACTAGGCTGATGATGATGATGATAACATATCGCTATGCTACTGTCTTGAGACTATGCCTCAAGTGGAGTCGGTAAAGTATTTGGGTGTAGTCTACGCCAGTCCCCTCAGCTGGCTTGGCACACCCCCCCCCCCATATTGACCGTATAGTTAAAAAAGGGAGTGAAAGCAGTTGGCATGCTACGTAAGCTATTCAACAGTTGGTCCGGGATGCGGAGAGACCCACTTCTAATGATATGTAAAACGTATGTGCGGCCAATTTTAGAATTTAGATGTGTACTATTTTTGGTGTGCCAGCTTATAAATTACGCCCCCTTGTTCTGCTTGAGCGGGAAGCCCTGCAATTGTGCTGCAGACTACCCAAATTTGTCGTTACTAACGTATCACACCAAGAAGTCACGTTGCCCTCAATATTGTGCAGCTTTCATTTGCTGACAGTGCAAACATTCATAAATATGTACGAATCCTCTATTAGAAGATTGGAAAACATATTCATTTCCCAGCTTGCATTATTATTCGGAGTATACTGGCCTCGATTTCATACAGCACAGGTGGTCCTTGTACAAACATTGATTATAATCCCTTAAATGTATATATCTGGGAAGTGCCACCTATTTCTGATGTGCGAGAGTCTACAAATGATCTATGATGACATCTACCCAAACAGCACAAAATTAATCTCTCATAATATATTAAACGGGCTAATACAAGACCATTTATCGAGTTTAGCTAAAAATACGGTCATTGCAACAGACGCCTCACAGTGTGCACAAAAATCTTGAATTGGCATTTTCACTCATGCCCTAGACTGGTCATTCTGAATCAGGATTCCAGACTACTTATCCAAATTTCTGGCTGAACTTCTACCTGTAGTGTGAGCCTTACACAAGCTAAATTCATTAATATCGGAGGTAGTCATAACAATGGATTCTTTATTAATATTGACGGTAGTCATAACAACGGATTCTTTATGTTCGTCGCTCACAGCAAATACATAGTGGCACTAGCCGTTTACGTACATTTTATTTTCCAGTGCCTGCCCAAATAAATTTAACTAGCTTACTTTGGGTGACTCGACATAAGGGTTTATTAATAAATGAAATGACTGACAGCCTCACGAGTGCAGCCCTCGATGGCCCTGTATTATAAGTACTTCCTACGGCGCAACTCTCGTCTCAAGCAGTTTTCACTGCTCTTACTGTACGAGACATACAACGAGCGTCATCATCTACTGACTCTTCATCATCATCATTATCGTCATCGTAAACTGACGCTTCAACAACAGTGAATGGGTCTGCAGGATCGGTGATCTTTTCTGCAAAAACCTCCACCTTAAAGATTCAACTATCTCACCAGACTACGTCGACTGCCGTGGAACTTGCTGCTATTCGTTGTGCACTTCGCGTAATTTCAGATGAAATGCCCAAGAAATGGAGTGTGTTCAGTGACTCCAAGGCTGCTCTTCATTGTTTGGTTTCTTCCTTATGCCGCGGAACCCACGAACAATTAGTTCTAGAAATCAGACTGCTGCTTCACCACCTCATTGAACAAGGACACGACATCACATTACAGTGGATTTCAATGCACTGTGGCATAATGGGCAATGAACATGCCGATGCAGCAGCACAATCCGCAAATGAGGAGGGCTTGCAAAACTCCGTACCATTCTCAAGAACAGATGCAGCAATGAAAATTTGTGTGCTTGCAAATGAAGCCACAAGATCTTTATGGAACACACGAAGCTTGAAGCACACACGTCTGCACCGACTGGACTCGTACCTTCGATTACGACCCCCATCTCGACTCTCTCGACTCGAGACAACAGTACTTTGCTGACTGTGGCTTAGTGTGGCTTTCAAAAGATGTTCTTGCCATACGAGTCGGTATGGACGAGAGCGCGGCTTGCAGTCACTGCAGCGGTGAGGAGACTATAGAACACATACTTTGCCACTGTCCTCGATACAGCGCACACCGGCTGTCACTAGCGGCCGTGTTGGCACGCCATGATGACAGGCCACTTTCAGAGCAGAGTCTTGGAATGTCGACATGAACTGTCGTTGCACCGAAGGTCGGTCAAGGCTTTGTTGACTTTTTACGTGGCAGTGGCCTATTAGAAAGACTATGATGATCCCGTAATTTTTCTCCCCTTTCTTTTTGTCTCTGTTCTTTGCGTCTTTACTTCCCCTTTCCCTTCCCCTAGTGCAGGTAGAAAATTAAAGGCTTTAACTGTGGTTAACCTCCCTGCCTTTCTCTCATTTGCATCTCCCTCTCTCTACTTTCTACATAAGGTTACCTATATCTACTGCTAGATTCAGGAGATAATTGCTCAGGACTTTTTGACCCCAGCTATAGCTAATTTTTCAGAATAACTACACCAGAAAAACTGAATTTTTACCTGATTGCATTGCTGAGCACTAGTATTAAACTTTTATCATCACAGGGCTGGTCTGGTGCCCTCCCATCTGTGCCCAATCTGTTGAGAGGATAGACCATAGATTATTTGTTCTTACTCCGCCGCCGTTTTTCTTTTAAAAAAAAATTTTTTTTAGAATCAACGTTTAGACAACTTGGTTTAAACTTTTTTATTCTGAATATTCTTTCTCTAGGAGCCTATTATCTTGGAAACTACCACAGGGGTGTTTGCTCAGCTGTGGAGGAATTCATAGCTGTTAAAAAAGTTATGGGGCTTTATGTATCAAAACCACGATCTGATTACGACGCACAACAGTGTGGGACTCAGGAAATTTGGTCCCCCTGGGGTTCTTTAACGTGCACCTAAATCCAAGCACACGGGTGTTCTCGCCCCCATTGAAATGTGGCCGCCGTGGCAGGAATTCGAACCCACGACCTCATGCTTAACAGCCCAACACCATAGCCACTAAGCAACGGCAACAGGTATTCATAGATGCTCCAGGGTAATTCTCTTAAATTCTTTAAACGTTTTTTCATTTCCTCCTGACAATTTTACCAATTTTAGTATCAACAGCATCTTCCTAATACATGCAACATTGCCCCGCGACTGGCCACTAGAGGCATTTCATGCATCTTTTTTCATGCATCTGGGCTTCTTTCATGCATCACGTACTGAGCAACAGAAAGCTGTATCTGAAGTTTTTCATTTTGCTCTACAATTTTCTCATTGACACTTTTAATCTAATCATAATGTTTTATAACTTGATTAATTAAGGTTTATGTAATTAGGTGGGATGTAAAAATAATCTAGTATCTCCAAGCGATGGCAAACAACATTAGTTTTGTCCAGCTACATGCGTTACATGCAACTACATCCAACTACCAGCACCTACAACCTAGGTGCATGGTAGTTGGGACACCATGTATGTATGTGTGTGTGTGCATGCATGCATACATACATACATACATACATACATACATACATACATACATACATACATACATACATACATACATACATACATGAGAAGAAGGGACTGTTGGCTTCTTACAATACAGTTTACTGATCTGCTTCTCCTAGGCCATGCGGAACGCAGAAAAATTTACTTTTTTTCTTTTTGCACACAAATGCCACAAGTTCTTTGCACTACAAAGTGGTTTTTAACATACTGATCGCAGCGCTAACCCTAAATCCGACGTCACCCGGACACGAGACCACAGTGCGCCTTGCATGCTGTGAAGTGCTTGTTATGCACTTTTGTTCAGGTTAATATAGACATGGATGCAGTGCGGAAGCAAACCAGCCTGTATTGATACTCGCTGTGCCACCTTTAGTGCACTTGTACTGTGAATGCTCTTGCCTATTTAGGCTCCATGCTCTATTACACAGTGCCGATTGAAGTGTTGGTAAAACACTCCTACAATGTGAAAAAATTGCAAGTCCTCACATGTTTCACGTCTAACACTACCTGTCATGTACTACATTAAAAATTACATTGTGGGGTTTTATGTGCTAAAACCACAACATGATTATGAAGCATGCCGTAGTGGGGGACTCCGGAAATTTGGACCACCTGTGGTTCTTTGACGTGCACCTAAATATAAATACACGGGCGTTTTCGCATTTTGCCCCCATTGAAATGCAGCCGCTAGGGCCAGGATTTGATCCCGCGACCTCGTGCTCAGCAGCCCAACACCATAGCCACTAAGCAACCACGGCAGGTATGTATTACATGGTGAAAACGTATGAGCACAGCCATAGCGGTATCAATGAAGACTGTAAACAGTGAAATGGTGAACACAAGAGGATTAAATTATGACTATAGAGATCTCTAAAACGATGTGACAGAGAGGAGTTGAGACATTTAATCCCTCTATTCGGCACAAAACAAAGAACACCAGAGTAAATATGTATGAACAAGTGATGACTTTATTGGTCATGCACTGAATGGGCAAAAATACCACTGCTTTAATGGGAGAGAAAGTTGCACAAAAATATAAACTAAACATCAAGATCTCAATGACTCCTTGCTATAACATAGAGTCCACTGCTTTTGATCTATAAATGCTCCAGGTTCCTGCAAGAGAAAGGAAAAAAAAAGGTGTTAATTGTTTCTCTGAAACATGCTACATTCTAGAGTACTTGTTCAGATGCCTAACACTCTGTGATCTCGCAAGGAACTGGGAGGTACATGTGACATTGGCAAACTGAACCTATGCCTTGAAGTTGACCTCTTAAATATTGTCAATATATCTTGGTGGTATCTTTTATCTTCTGTTTATATTTGTAATATTGCTCATAACAATGTCGAAAAGAAAATGGCAAAATGATGCAGCTTCTATACAAATGCGGTGTGTTAGTTGACAAGATTATTAGTAATTGACAATCCAGCTTCTTTCTTAAGCATACAACGACGCATTTTATCTGACAGTATGATGCAATACAGATATTTAAAGGTGCACATTTAGGGTTGTCACCTTTGCCAAGCAAAAGAACTGGCAACGAGAAAGGGTGTGGGTGCGGGGCATGGTGATATATACTGAATGCAAAAATAAAAAGAGAATGAGAACAAAATAATGTAGCCATATGCTGAGTAGGAACTTTGCATGACTGAAATTTATTGAAAGCCTCCATATCAAATTTGATATAGTCTTAAAATTTTCATATGGATGCTGCTGCAAATAACTGCATGTTAGTATTTTACTAAAACACAGTACTAATATGCATAAGTCCAGATGACAAAATACTTCATTCTTTAATTAAGTATTCAGAGAAAGTTTAGTAAATTAGGAATAAATTTGTTTGCGGCAAGTTCCTTGCTATGTATGAATGCTCGACAGAGTGCTTGCAATGCAACTTATAATGCACCAATTTAGAAGGACCTTAAAACTGGCAAATAGTGCGCTGATGTGAGGGCAGATCCAGCACCATAGAAGAAATACCGGTTGAGCCAGTGAAAGACTGGCCAGGCGGCAACCCTATGCACACTTGTTGTTCCGGTTAATGTAGACGGCACAAATTCTCTGTAACTCATGAATAACAGCAGTAAGGGATTGAAGTATACCGAGCCAGCAGCTTAGCAAGGACTGCATGTTTCTTACATGTGCAACACTTTTAAAGATGCTGCGCCACTTGCAGGAAACTCATAGGTGATGCCACTGGGGTCATCTAATTGACATGTTTAGCCCACACGGGGCTCATGCTACACAGGACGAGTTGACCTTTGATTGTTTTTGCATGTTTGGTTTTTGAATGTGGGAGAGGGTTTGTTGTACTGTCGGTGTTGATGGGCACGTCCCTGTCACTGTATGTCTTCTTAAGTCTGAACCGAACCAGCGAACTTTCAGCGGGGTTGCTATTGGTTGTTAGTTTGTCACTTGTGGGCCAAACTCCCGTGCCTGACGACGCCTGGAAAGATTGAGGCTTCTAGTCTAAAGTCAAGTGCTATACGTCTTCAGCTTTGCTGAGTGGGACAGGTTCTTAGTGTTAGCCAGTTCCAAAAGTTCTCTCCATAACTATGTCTTGCCTGTAAATTTTTGTATGCAAAGCTGCATTACTGTAACAACTTCAAGCCTTCTCCAGTCTTTACAGTCATATAGTGATCAAGCAGCTCGTTCCTGGCAGGCACACCTCTAATGTAACGAGGAGAATCTGCCTTCCTATAGTCACTGATCAGACAGTCTTCAGTGCTTCACTGAAGTTGCAGACAAGAAGAAAAAATGAAGAATACAAACCAAGGTTTACTGCAACACTCATGAATAAGAGATATGCGAGGATCTGCAAGCACGCTTCGCCACACATTTAGTTTAACCTACACATGATGGTGGACATCGTTCTGGCAATGGAATTAAAGCAGGAGTGCATGAGCTGATGCTACTATCTTTGCAGTCATCTTTTCCTCACTACTATGTCCTCACTGTTTGCTAGCCTACTCTCAGCTCAATGATGCCGTGAGCGTGGTGGTCGACCATTTTGTGTAGGTGCAAACCAATATTGAGGGAAAAGCCTCCTTCTAGTATTTCGTGTATACCTTATGGCAGCGACTTAATATGAAAAAGGGCTTTCCTACCCCCATAACTAGCTAGGTGGAGGTTGAGAGCCGTCATGCTGGCGAGGAGGGCTGTCTTCTGATTCAGTCCTTGGCACTGCGTCTTCATGGGAGACTTCTGATGCATCCTGGTGTAGTAAGGAGGAGAAGCACACAGAAAAGAGTGGCAATCACTACTTTCATCAACTGATTGTGTTCGACACCCTAAAGCAAAATATAGGCTATGAGACGCAGTGAAGGACTCCAGATTAACCACTTGATGTACTTAAAGCCCATCCAAAGCATGGTAAACTAGCATTTTTGCATTCTGCTCATGTTGGAATGCGTCCACTGTGGCTGGCAATCGCACCCACAACATATTGCTCAACAGCAGAACACTGTAGCCACTGAGCAATTGTGGCAGGTATTTACCATTTCAGACAGTTACTCTTAGAACTAGAGTCGAACCCTGATATATCGAACCTACATATAAGGAATTATTGTATATAATGTATACATGCGAATGTATAAGGCTGGTGCACATGTATATAGAATGCCTGTACAACAGCACATTCAGTATATCGAATGGCACCTAGAGGTGGAGAAGAGAATCGCGCACCAGGGAAAGTACGGAGGAGCATGCTGAGCGTGCGGCAAAGCAAAGTTACCTAGAGAAAAGCCTAGGTGGCGTTGAGCGAAGGGCGGAAGCAGAAATGAGGTGAAGTGTTGCAGCGACCCACATGCTCGTGTGTCATCCGCATTCACGAAGTGAAACGTCACTGTAACTTTTACAGCGAAGCTGTATATGGCTAGCCGACTCGTCCGTCCATCCATCTGTTGCCTGTATGCCGAAAACTCCTATGGTGCAACCCCATGCGCAAGCGGGGGAAAAAAAAGCGCGAAAGAGGCGTGCAATTAGCTGCACCAGTAATGACATCGTTGCTCTCCGTCGCAGCCGTGTATGCGTGCAGCTGTTTTTCTACGGCTCTGAAATGGGTAGGCCACTTGTCCTACATACTCCTGAGGAGCAGGCAGCTTTCGATCAGCAACGTGATGGGCAGAACCAGGAACGAGCTCATCTACTCCATGCTGATGCTGCAGCCCGCGAACAAGAACAGGCTCGTGCAGCCGAGTGCAAGCAGGAACTGTGCACCAAGGATCCAGCAGCCTACCAAACCGTCGTTTATTGAACGGTTGAGATTAACCCAATTATGGTTAACCATCTGTATGGAGTGCTTGGGTGGTGATTTTTTTTTTCTTTTGCGCTTCTTGCTTCTTACGCATCTTGTGTGTGCAGTCAGTTGAGCCCCACCTAGTTGTTCAGCTAGCTCGTGTGCTACCTCAAACGTCAACATTTCTTCTTTCCGATTCTTGTGCCATCATTGTGTGGGTTGAGCGCCTATTCATGGTGTCATCTTCTGCAAGTGATGGCTGCTGCAAGTGTAAAGAAAAGAATCAACTTGAACTTTGCAATGAAGTTGAAAGTGATCCAGCATGTTGAGGCAGGCGAGAGATCCATGGTAGCAGATGACTTTGGCATCCTGCGCAGCACATTGAGCATGCTTCTGAAGGACAAGGAGAAAGAAGATAAAGCTACAAGTCGCTGACCAAACAAGATTGGGAGCTCATTGTGTGCACGCTCCTGCCCACGAGGAAATCGAGGAATGTCTTTATGTGTGGTTCTAGGAGATTTGTGCAAAAAACATCCCGGTGGACGGCCTCATGATAATGACTAAGACCAAGTAGTTCGCTGCCATCTCGATGAGGAAAAAGGCTGCAGAGGCTCAAGAACTGCCACTGCATTGTGTGTAAAGCCATTTCTGGAGAAAGCAAAGATGTTAGCATGCAGATGCACCATTGGCTTTCTAAGGATTGGCCGAAGAATGGCTTTCAAGGAAAGCTGCTCAAGTAACGATGGATATCATTCAAAAGAGATGGCAGCACACCCATACACAGCCGCTGAATTGGCATCGGCAATGATCCATCGTGTCTGCAGCGATATGGAAGGCACAGGGCTTTTGCACCTCGACAGTCTTGACAAGATCGAAACGGGTGTCTTCAACTTCATTTTGCAGAAGAAGCAAACCAGGATCAGGAAATTTTTGCACGTAAATAAAATGTGCTGGCTTTATTTTTTTTTTAAAGTTGTGTGCAGTAACTTAGCAGTCCTCCCAAGCACCTATCAGTAACCCAACGTTTGCCTCAGGGTCTATTATATCATATATCAAATTACCTATACATCAAACTTTCTTGTGATTTCCCTCAGATTTGACATATCCGGGTTCGGCTATAGTGCCCATTCTATGTAACACTTGGAACTCGGTTTAATTATGGAAGCTATAAAGAATAGACAACAGCCTGAAGTGAAATGTAGTACATCATGTGTAAACAATAAGCTTAGTGGTCAGTGGTGCCACTGATAAACTGAGATTTCAAGCAATTTTTAGAGCAGCAAAATACTAATTTTGGAGCAGTTTGGAGCACCTAAATACAGGTATTGGAGCACTTTGGAGCAAATAAATGCCAACTGCTGAACATGTACCAGGCTATCCCAAACACCTAAAATTTACAAGAATTATTCTGGAAAGTATTTGCTTGTTGTAAAACAATATTGCACTGCCTCTAAATGAAAAAAAAAAAAGGGACACACACACACAGCTAAATTTGAGTGTCCCTTTATTTAAATGAAGACAACGAACCTGTTCATACAGCGTGCTGTAATTAGTTGCCAGCTTATCTATGTTTTCAGAAAGGCTAGAGCTTGGATCAGTCAGAAACACCTGTTCAGCCTCGATGAGCCCCTGGTTATGCTCAAGCATTAGCTTAGACACCCAGGCGCTTTCCAATGGTCTGCTTTACCTGGTTAAGTTGACGCTACTGCTCAGTAGCTGGCTGATTTAGAACGGGCACTGACCAATTATTAGGGCACCAAGGATCCAGACAAGCTTGATTATTTGGACTACTTCGAGACACCGTCACTGGCCAATAAATTCAATGTATAAGTACGACCAAAATTTAGGGCACCTTAAGGCACGTTGTTTAATAATTCAGACCCTGCCTGTATGACTCCATGTTAATTTGACTATCGAGTTGAGCGGAAATAGTGACATTTTGGCTTTGATTTGTCGATGGTATCATCACGGCATGGTCGTCGGCCATGTTGCCAACACCTCCTGGAACCTGAAACTAGTGAAGCCTGGTTAATCCATCACCTACCATGCCCAAACTGTAGAACAAGTGAATCCTGGTGAGCCATTCGCTAGTCCTGTGGTGTTGGTTCTGCGCACCCAGTGTTTGTTAATCCACATGTGAAATAGTGACCCCGTCCCGGCGATTTCAAGTCGTTTGTGAGGCTCCAACTGTACCCTTGATGTTTTTGCTGGCGTTATAAAATTGCGGTACTGTCACGTTGCCAGGGGTTGAAGATTCGGTGCATGCATTAATTGTCTTGCATCTATATGTGGCGAGAGCATGACAATGATAGAGATATAGAGACTGACCAGATTGTAGGCAAGCGTACATATGCACAGCAATGCATTGACAAATTTCAGCTTTATTTTTGAACGATCCCTTTTGTGAATGCTTTCAGTTCCGTGGCATTTTACATAACTAGCACAGCGCATGTCGACAAATGATAGCGTTCCTGACACAGTACCAAGAATGCAGCCAATCGTAGACAACGATACATCTGATGATATGATGCGAAATTCTGCGAAAGTGAACGTATCTCTGAAAGTGGTCATTCTAGAATATGGCACACTTTCTTAGCCACTTGTGGGATAAAGTCACCTGTCTCCTGGCAAATTTGGGTACAGTCGAACCAGACTATATCGAAACCGTTTACATTGAATTATTCTAAATATGAAACAATTTCTGGACATGCTATAGTTACAATGAGTATATATAGCAAAAATTATGCTTACATCGAACAAAAATAGCAGTGACTCCCGATATATAGAGCGTCAAGTGGCGGAAAAGTACCCCCAGAAGTTGGCTTTCCCTCGCGGCGGCGGGTAAACCCGGCGGCGCGGCTCTATGCAACTGCTCTCCCTATCGTGACCGCACTGCCTCAGACGAGCCGTCGACACCCCCCTGCAAAAAATGATCCTGACCCGCCCACAGCGCTTGCTCAGACAGCCAATCAGGGGCTCTTGTGCCCTCGTCGTGCAAGATGGTGAAGGTGCATGTTGTCTCGCTGTTTTTCTGGTTCATTGTGTTTGTGCCTTGTGGGCCTTCTTCCGCAGTGCAGCCATGATGAAGCGGCAGAATTCACCCTTCGTCGTGAAGCTCGAAATCATAAATTGGGTCTAACGCGGTGAGAAGTCAGATGTCACTGCAGTGTGCAAGATTCCGAAAAGCACTCTCAGCACAATCTTGAAGAATAAGGGGAAATTAGGGTTAAAGTGGCCAAACTCGCGACCCGGTGCCTGTGGCGCCCGACGCGTACGCATGGCCATGTACAAGTGGTTCATCCGAAACTGCTTCAGGCATGCCGGCTTCTGCATGCCCAATGATGACTAATTTCTGATGAGTGCGACGAAGCCGCTGCTGGTGTTGCCGAAGTTTGGACCGAGCTGTCGTAATTTCCGGAAGGCGTTGACGAATCGACAGTCGACGAGTTTGTGAGTGCAGATGATGGTGTCGTGACCACGGGAGAGCCCGAAAACGAAGACTACATTGCCAACATCGTACCGAGCACAAGTGAAAGAGGCCACAATGAGGAAAGCAACGACGGTCCTTTGCCCACACGCTCTGAAGCGATTGGTGCGCCCGCACTAGTCCGGTGCTTCTGCGCAAATGTGGAGTTGCGGTCTCAGCTGCTCTGACTCCTTAGACGACTTCTCGAACTTAGAAAACTTCTTAGAACTTCTCGAAGAAAGATTTGGTCATAGGTTGCTGATTGTTAACTAACATATGTGCCGTCTTCTAAACCTACGTAAAGTTCATTCCTATGAAGAGCTCGAAGGGCTTCAAAGGTTGCATGAAGAAGCGCAGACTTGCGTGAGGTCCCTTCATAACATTGGCGTCAAAGAAAAGAAATATGGAGTGCTTTAGAAAACAGCTATAATACCGAATCTTCCACAAGGAATGGTAATCTGTTACACTCAGCACATCTTATTTTAATCACACACAAACATTACTAGTGACAGATTAGATGAAATGTTGGTTCTTCTAGACTTCTTGAGCCTTGAAGTAAGAAGCCGGGAACAGGCCATACTGATGGCCGTTGACAAGAGAGAACAAGCCTTAAACGCAAAACGACAATCCAATGAACATTTCCAAGGTTCTGCATCTATGTTAACCTTGAAACTTACTCCAGAGAGTTGAATACTATGCTGTGACAAAGATCACTCAGTAGATGTCTGCCAAGCCGAACTAACATCAGACGAGATAAAACAGAAACTACACAAATTAGGATGCTGCTTCCGCTGCACTAGACAATTTCACAGAGCGAAGGAATGCAGAAGCTGGAAGAGATTAAGCTGTGCAAAATGCAAGGGATGACATATCACATTGATGTGCAACCCAAATTGGAAGCAGAAGAATAAAGAAACGCAGACAACTGCTTTCAGCTCGTAAACAAACTCGCTAAAGCACACTGTTCTTCTGCAGACCGCACAAGTATGAGTTCAGTGCACTGTAAGCAAACGCCTTGTAAGAAAGTTGATTGATGGTGGCAGTTAATGCAGCTTCATCACGGAAGAGTTGTGTAGGAAGCTGAAAGCCACTGTGTTAACTAAAGAGCAGCTCACCATCTCGGAATTTGGAAACATTTCAGCACCTCAGAAATATTATTGGAGAGTACAAGTCACGCTGTATAGTCAGTACAAACTCACTTGAAATAGAGGCTATAGAAGTTCCAGGAGTATGCAACGACTTGTCAGCACTGACAGAGACAAACGTACTTGAAAAGGTGAAATGCAAGGACTTACGTTTGGCTACCGTCACCGTATTTCAGGTCTTGCCTGAGCATGGGATAAGTGTGCTTGTAGGAGCAGATCGGCATCTCATCAGTGGAAAAATTCATCGACTGGACGACTCCTTGACTGCCATCGAAACTATCATAGAATGGACACGAGCATGCGCCCGCATTCTTTTTAGCTGTTTTTGCGAGTGTCAAATAAATAGGACATTCCCTACTTCGGCTCCGCTTTCTCGTTTTCAACAGTTACTATGCTCAAAAAGTGTTTTGGGCCACTTTAAAAGCTGCATGACACAATGACGCAACAAGACAACAAATTGGTGGCTGAGAAAGGAAGCCCAGAAAGTGATTGTTTTCATCAAAGCAGGGGAGTGGGGCAGTAATAATAAAAGTAAAGAACTTGGCAAAAACGCAGTGACTGGAAAGAGAGCAATATGCTTACGGATGCTGCCTGCCTTGAAGCAGCATCATCAGTAGGCTGTTCTGCCGCACCACTTTCAGCTCCACCAACCGCCTGCATGGATGCACAAAAGACAGCAGTGAGACTACAATCTCTTCAAATGTGAAGATGTGAGTACAATCGTCAACATCAAAACAAGTGTTTTAGTGTGATGTGTTAATAAAGAAAGATAAAAAATTGGAGGACGCTTAAGCTTCGCCTTCAAGAGTGGAACGTGATAGCGTTATCGCACCCCGTTCGCACCGCCCACTCATTCGCTCGGCACACTTTTGACGAGACGAAGGGGAGAAGCGGGCGAGTGGCGCGCCACCTGTCGGGGCAGCGCCCTACATTGTGAGGAGGGGGTCTTCTGTGTTTGCCGCAAGATGGATCTGCATGTGCGCCAAGTGCAGAAGAAATGTAGCGGAAACATACTCTGCTACTCGTTTAACTGCGACTTCTGTAATTTACATGCTCATAATTACCTATATACACTGCAGTATAACTTTCTATGGCACGTTTCTACGGCAACACCGCATTCACTAGAGGCGCTTTTGTCGCAATTTGAACCACCGAACTCATGGCTGAGTGGTAGCGTCTCCGTCTCACACTCCGGAGACCCTGGTTCGATTCCCACCCAGCCCATCCTGCAAGTTGTTTTCATTTACGAATTGCCTTCCGGGATTTTTCGCTCACGGCCAACGCCGCCGGCACTGGCTTTTCTGCGACACGAGCTCCTTAACGCTGTCGCATTAAAACAAGAGAGGTAGTGTTGAAAATTACTGACCTCTTAGCCTGCAGCCAAAGTAGCCTGCCCATTTGATGAGCTATACCCCTGTGAAACGGGGAAGTGAAGTGCACTTACGGGTGTACACTTCGGAACCTTTAGGCTACGCGGTCCTAAACGCGAAAACAGAGCACACTAGCAGTAAAAAAAAAATTTGGCGACAGCCTAAGAGCACGTTTTTGAATATGTAGATTAAATAGAAAAACTTCTAAAGGTCATTGCTTTACATTGTGTTATAGATAAAAACACCCATAACATAAATTTTCTCAACAAAAAATGAAAAGATTTTTATTCTAAGAGCAAGTCAATGCCGGCCAACACGTATGTCTAGCCAATCCAGAACAACATGGTGGCATGCGACGAGATTGCGTTTGATCCTGCTAGAAAAGAATATGAGCAAGTTCTGTTCTGATTGTTTTGTTAAAAGCTGTTCAAGAACTAAAATGACTCATAATGGCAAGACCTTTAGCACAACTAAAAAAAGACAGGGACGTGACAGAGACACAGGACAGCCCTGTCCTGTGTCTCTGTCACGTCCGTCTTTCTTGAATTGCGCTAAAGGCCTTGCCATTACGAGTAAACCATACCAACTAGCCAAAGGATCAGCCTTGTTGAACTAGAATGAACTTATGTGTCCCTTTTTTATGAATTTTACTTTGTACCATTCAAACCACTGGCTGTGAGGCTATGCACTTGGCCAACGAAGTGCGTTCCGTGAACGCACTCCGACCGGAGTGCACTCTTCGCCAAGTGCACTCCACTTGCGACATTTAGATTTGGCAAAGTGCACTTAAACTGAGTGACACTCTCCATAAGTGCACTTAACTTGCCCAATTGACAGGAGTATTACACAATGTGCATCATTCTCTAAATTGAGTTGGAACACCAAGGACAAGGCTAGGCATGTTGTTAAGGAAAATAATTTTTTGCGCTTTGCTTATGATACAGCCAACAGCACTACAACGAACACACACATGTAGACTTTAGTAACAGCAGCCGGCATACCATTTTTAACACATCAAATACTGAGTCTGACGTACCGTGTTTATTCATAAACAGGTTGGCTTGGCAATGTTGGCATGTTGCTCTCTCTTAAAAGTGTTTTATTGTGATAGCAATTATATGTACACTCCAGGCCCATCCTTGCCATCGCCGTGATGTTCCGTATAAAGTCCAAGGATACACCGTCACCGCACGCTGTATGCTGTGTGTGTCAGTGAAAGCATGTTAGGGTGAACCGACAATTGAGGCTCAATGTCGAATGCACAAGGAAGGAAAGCGGCAAGGAAGCGCGCCGTCTTCCGGAGTGCGCAAGAAACTGGGGGGAGGGAAGGTGGGGGGGGAGGCATTGTACTTTGGCAGCGACTGTGCATAATGTGCAGTCGTGCGGACCTTATCTTGAAAGCTATCTGTTTTGGGGCAAAGTTTAGGCTGGCCGACAGCTCACAGCTTTGCATGTGCTGTGTTCTTGCCACTCAGTTTACGTTGACGCAACAGACAGCACATAAGTCACTTTGCTCGTTGCTGCTGCTGTGCTTCCTCATGCCAGCGTTCTGACAGCGAGTGTCCGCAGTCATTGAGTGTGATGTGTGCATGTTTGCCTGTGGACGCTGACGCCATGCTTGTTAAGTTAGTTACTAAGTGAGTGTTTACAAGTTTATATAGCCGATAAAGCTGTTATTGTTACTTATTATGGCTGTCTACTAAATTGCTATCGCAATCGATGCTTTGCCTTTCAGGCAAAACTGCAATTATTTTATTGAAGTCAAGAAATGCATTTGATGATAAAATAGGCTACTTCAGAAATACCTTGCACCAAAACGTACCTTAATGCTCTCAGCAGAAGTGGAGTTATTGATAAGTAAAGATCGCCTTTGATCCCCTTCGTGGTGCTTTCGCTCCTTCACTGTCTTGCACTGTGAAGGCTATGGCAAGGCGGAGCATGCCCACAGTGGTTCACCTACTGATCATCACTGTGGTGGGCACTTTAAATTTGATTTTGAATGTTTACACAGACTCCAATATTTCTGATTTTGGCGCCTATGACACACCAAACTTAACAGCGAGTGCACTCGTCACAGCACCCTGAGGCGGTTGTCATACCTATGCTACATAGCAGGTATGTGCAACTGTGCGCAACATTTGTTATGTGCATGACAGGGCTAGGGTGCGCCCTCATGCTCGTGTGCTCCAGTCTGGCCATACCATGTGGTGCGGACTGACTTTTTTCTGCACTAACTTGACCGATGGCTAGTTGCCGCATCCAAATTGCGTATTTCGAAGCGCTCATTACGAAGTGATGTCTGCCAAGGCGTCTAGCCAGGAGCAGCCAGGAGTGAGCGTGTTGCAAGTGTATAGGCAGTCTGACCGTAAGTAGAAGAGGAGTTACTGGTAATCAAAGATCACCTTCGATCCCCTTTGCAATCCTTCCGTTCCTTCTTCAATGCCTAGCACTGCGAAGGATACGGCGGAGCGAGGTGGGCACACAACGCTCTGCCTACTGAATGTCAATGTGGCTGGCAGCCCAAATTTGATTTTGGATGTTTACATAGGCGCCACTACTTCCGATTTTAGCGCCTACGACAGGATTTCCAGGATTTTGCATTCTTTTTCCATTTGGCACTGACTGCCAGATTCAACTGTTATCATCAAGAATGTGGCATGGGAACATTTAGTAGGCAGGCTTATTTTACCAAAGAACACAAACAAACATTAATGGTACAGTGGCTGCTCATTGTTATATTCGAATATTGTTAAATCCGAGAATTTTACAAGTAGGTTCGACTGGACTTTCAGCCTAATTAAAATGTTTAATGTTGGTCCCTTCTTTGATTTTTTTCCTGTGCAAACCGGTCATACCAAATATCGGTTGTAGCAATAGAATTTTCTTGCCACTTAAATATTATTATAAGTGAGTTTGATTGTACAGTGGATAACTTGTGGATAAATTCTGTGATAACATAAACAGTTCAGGGACCCTTGTTTAGTTACTAAATATTCAGCGAACTGTTCACACAAACTCCTCATAAACAGATTTTTATGGTATTTCATATGTTTGTCCTGAAGGGTATCTACTGCAAACCTGGTAAGCAATACGTTTTACATTGATTCATTCTCACAAATAAAGTTTAAGTTTTTTGACACAGGACGTACTTAACTGTCTCTGAACTCTTTGTAACTGGGTCACCCTATGCCTTTCATATATGTTGTCTCCGCCACTAACCCTAATGGCTGCTTCAGCAAGCAAAACCATGCAAAGTGGCACAACTCACCCCTAACAATGCTGGTGCTGCCACATCTTCAGGCTGCTGGTCTGCGGCATCTTGCTCAGCAGCAGGCGACTGATCTGCTTCGGCCAAATCTTGTGTTCCCTCAGCCTCAGGCTCAGTTTCCAGCTCACGATCTTCGTCGTCTTCTGCTTCCTCGCCCTGCTGCTCACCGCCAGGTGCAAGGCCCCTGCAATGGACGATACACTAATTTCTGCAAGCAAGTTTTCCTGTGTGCGTTACCTGCCCTAACCAATATAGTCAACCCCTCCCGCTAGTTGAACTGTTAGACATGAAAAGCGTATTTTTAAAGCTTGGATGGTGTGAGGAATGGAGTGTGACAGGGATGGTTGCATCAGCCTGCACACTGACGAGCTATTTACAATTCTAGTTTGAAGTCTGCCATCTTGGTTAAATTAGTTGAGACATGTGGAGAAGTACACTTGCAGGTTTTGCATACCGTAAAACTTCCTTAAAACGAAATCAGATAGAATAAGTTACCCTTCAGGTATGTGTTGAGGGTGCGTGTAATCATTTAACTCTACCTCAAAGATTCCAGTAATTTGGGCATGGCCCGTTCTACTGCATGTACCAGTGGAAGGCACCTTATTAAGCATGAACAGAGCATTCCAAGATAGACACACTGCAATGTGAGTTCAGCAGCGTGCACTTGTAGTTGGCTGTTGGGAAGAACTACAATGGCACAGCAGGCCCATGGGACTGCTGTACCATTTTTACTACTTAAAAACAGTGAAACACATTTCGCAATCAGTTCTACCGAGCTGCTACCAGAATTCTGTGAAAGGTTCTATTGGAGGCAAGGTCTTGAAATGATTTGCATGGCCATTTCTAATTTCTATAATCCAGTGTTAGGTGTTCCAAACAGCTTGACACCCAGACAAACTGGAATCTATCTTAAAAGGGCAGTGGTTTGGGCTAGTTGGTACGTCAATTGGTGAAAGCTATAGCACTAAGCTAAGGACGAGTGCACAATATGACAGCACCTGTCGTCTGTCACATTGTGTATTCATCCTTTGCTTCGCGCTATAGCGCTCACTAATTGTGGGAACTACCATTAACTTAACACCTTTTCCACATGTTTTTATGACATGAGTGGTGCCAAAATCTTTCCTAATTTAACCCTTTCAGTTTTGCATTTTTTGTCGGATATTATAAAACAGACAAAATGGTTTATTTCTGGTTGTGCAGAAATGAATAAATGACATGGATAATGGCAAATTCTCTCTTGGTGTGGTCCTCACATTCCTATCTGAAAAAAGAAATGTCAAAAGGAACATTGTGGGACACAAACGCAGAAGTGTACCGGTACCTCACTGACACTGAAAGAGTTAAGCTAGATACAGCAGAACTTAGTAAACGTGGGAACCTTAGATACATCAAAATCAGCACACTACAGTTCACTTAGTTAATCACAGAGGCCTCTTCCACCTCCAATGTACTTCGGTGTAACAAATCTCATATTTCCCATGTTTCATCTGCTGAGTAGGTGAGTTTTCAATGTAGAGAAGCTGGTCAAAACTTCAATTCAGGCCAACCTTCAAGCAAACCAACTACAACAAATTACTCCCTCTCATGTTTTCACCTATGCCTCTGCCAAATGCATTCAGGTGTTTTTTTGTGAATCACGTTCAGTGCACATCGACTGGATAAATGTTGGTGAGAGTGCTATAAATATTGGGTTAAGTTTTGTGGGAAAGAGATCTTACACATCATGAAAATGCACCCTGTGACCATAAAGTCACCTAAGGTGCTGCAAGTGTGGAGTTGGGTGCAAGTACATTTGAATAATATGTGTCACTCACTGTTGCAGAAAAGCCAGTTCAATGTTGTACATAGCCTGCTGCACATCTTGGTTCACACCACGCAGCGCATGGGCCTGAAAATATGATAGAAGACATATGCGTTAGTTTCACTCCAGTTAATTTGATTTCTCGGTCAATTCAATCTTGGTCGAAGGTCCCGGGCAAATACTGCCAAATGAATCAGCAATATTTTGGCTTTTTAACAGCGGAGCTGTTTAAAAGCTTTGATTTAGTGAACAGTGAATTATACCTATTTAAAATAAGAAAAGAAGTCAATAATTGGATCAAAGCACATGCACAAACTAATTATTGGCTGTAAGCTTTACGAGGAAAAAAAACATTTTTTTAAAAATTACTGATGGACTGCGGCATGTCACACATCCTGTCAAACACAACAGTGCTTTCAGTAAAGTGATTGTGTGCAGCAGTATATACTGCAGACTAAAGTGAAATGGAGTCACAATAGGTAAGCAGGTTAAATTGAGGCCAACTGTAAAGAAATACTGGACGGCACAGAAAGCCTCGTTTCAGATAATTGAGCCTCTGTGGAAAATTTTACACTTGAAATTCGAGTGGGTGTTTCATAAAACGATCGCAAAAATAGATGTTTTTCATACCGAAACTGAAAAAAGCGCCGCCATTACGCTTCAATGGAATTGATGTACTAGACTCTAGAGAACCAGTGCCCAGGTTGCCTGCTTTCCTTGCTTGTATACTGTTCCCATGCACCAGCAAACAGGTCGTGCAAGCCAGCTAGCTACAGAGTTATGGTATACTCTGCTAGTGGCTTTGTGCATTCTGCCCACGCCGTTGTGCGCTCGCTATGTTCTTTTAATGAGAAATATTCATCCAGTCAAGCAGGTTTTCTGTATCTGGTTGTCTATGTTTAATGAGAAGAGCCTTGATGCGTTCTGTCTACGCTCGGAGAAGAAGAGCGCATTGGGGTGACCAAGCTTAAGGCGTGAATATAATCTGGTGTAACGCAGACACTATTTCACGTGTGGTGCAGTTACGCTACGTTGGTGAAAATTAGACCCTATGAAGTCTAACGTGGCTGACGTGGGAATAGAACATGTCTTTCCTCACGCTGGAGCCGCTGGAGCATAATGCACCACGCGCAAGCTTGGCTGACCAGCAGCATACTGGCCTATATACAGTTTGGTTTCACTAGAGTGAGCGTCTTGAGTTTCAGCCTTCGACAAACAACAAAGCACTTCCTTGCCGTGGCCTTGCTTGTGTTGCGCCAACAACTGATTGCTGCGCTGCCGTGGGTCACATTAAACATGGAAGGTAAAATTTTGGCAATATTAAGGTCTCCGGCATGATATATCTGACTTCACTGGCCATTGCCTGGCACGCTGGAAATGCCGGACACGTCGACCAATTGGAATACAAATGCCATCTTTAGTAAAGGATGAGAAGTAGTTGAGGCCCAGCTGTGGGCTTGACACAAAGTGTGCGTAAGCCATAAAGTCACAGTCATATAGGCCCGACTCTGGCGGTGGTAAAGTTTTGCCCATTTCACTCTGGCGGCATTGCACACCTGCATGGCTTGCCGCCGCATCTACACCATGGCCGCTCCATCGCATACTCCTTCGTGACAAATGCAGCGTGCGGTTCCTGCTGACAGTGTTGCTGGTATTGTGTCAGAAAGGCTTTTGTTCGTCTACTTCGATGTGTCCGATGCTGAGACGCACGAAATTTCCTTACTTTTTGTGTGCCAACAGGGCTTACAGTATCTATAGTCATCCCAAGAAAGTGCTTGGCACAATCTTGCACAGGTAAGTAACTGTGCTCGCGAAATTTCGCTTGTGCAGCTTTGTCAAGTACAGTTTACATGCTTTGTGCACGTTGACTGGTCCGTGTTGCAAGCTGTGGTGCAGTACATGCTTTCACTCTGAAAGCTGGGGCAGGAAAGATGTGTTCAGCCTTCCTCTACACAGTGTTGTGTACTGCACAGCCATCGCTCGTGTTTGAGTACAGTTAAACAACGATATACCGAATTTATATATAACGAAATTATTGATATAATGAAGTATTTAAATTTTCATAACATCTTGTTCATAGAACACCATGTATTTAGAACGTCAACTTAACGAAGCATGCTTGTATGCGATTTCGATATAATGAAATTTCGCTTCTGCCGAAAAGGAATGCCGAGACAATAAATGTAAAGTTCCGTGGACGTAAATGGTCAAATGGTTGAATTACAAGCGGCTGCTTCCAAACGCACCTCTCAAATAGTTCATGGTGCTATAAGAGCAAACAACGCAAAAGTGGAGCCGCATCATGTTTCATATGCCCTGTGCACTTTGTGCTTTAAGTGGCTTCTCATGTGTCGCCTTACAGTGCGAGCAGAGGTAAAGAGGGGTGGGGAGGGAACTCGCAGTAACGCGATCAAGAATGTGCGAAGTGCGGCTGAGTGCAAGCGCATCAGCGCACACCGCTTTAGAGATAATCTGCGGCGTGCGCAGACCGTGTGGCATCACGTAAGCTGCTTTACCAGTGGGTGGACAGTGGGGCTAGTTTCGGCATTGGCAATAAATCGTCGCCATGACATTTGTAGCCAAAGAAAAATTCAATACCTTTTGCGTATGTTGCTCTATCTTTTCAACCTACATAGCAATTAAGTAAAATAATGCAATTATGTGTAGAAATAAAATGTGCCTTTGGCTATTTTCTTTTTCGGCGTCTCATATCTTAATTTAGTTGCTTCATTTGTTGCGCCAACAGGCGGTGCTATCACTCATCGCTTCGGCTGCCATTCTCTTAATCTGCTCCTGCCGCTTTCTATGCACGTGCACATCTTTTACTGTGTTTTGCAGTTAAAAATTTTCTTTCTCTGCCCACAAACGTTCCAGCAATGTAAAAAAAAAAAAAAAAAAAAAACTGAGGAAAGGGCACAAGTCATGCTGCACGGCTGTGTGTTGTGAAGACTCTAGGAGGAACAGTAGAGTGAAATTTTTTCGTTTCCCTGCAGACGAGAGGCAAGCACACTTTTTCTGCAGTTGCTATGAAGGAACAAGCATAGCTATCCCTATCAAAACAGCTATAAGTCGAAACGAAAGATCTTCCGTGGTTGTTTGCAAGGGAATATCTTTGTTTGGTTTGGCGTGTTTTTCTGCTGCATTGTAAGTAACTGAGGCTACTTGCTGACAGTTTCACATAGGCCGATTGATACTAGCTGACACGCAGATGGAAATTACACTTTGGTATATGTTAGTGGTTGCTCTTCATTTCTTCCACGAGTAGAAAACTTGCAATGCATATTTGCCGATGGTATTCAAATGCTTGCTGCACAAACTGGTTACGCTGGAGAGCATTCCGGTGACCAGTTTTTTTGTTGTCATTACAACCTTTGAATGTTCATGAACACGGCAGAAGCCGAAAGAAAAAATTTATTCGTAGCAGTCACCGTTTATGTTTTGAATTACAAGAAGTTCAGGTTACCCGTGTGATGACCTAGGTTTGCTTCACTTTTCAACCTGTGCCTATAGTAGGACAGAATTTTTCGTTGCTTCTTCACGCTCTCAACTTTGGTTTTGCATTTAGGTGTTCTTAAATCATGATTACGCACTATTTTGCCAAATTTTCAGATATGACATATGGCGAAATTACGCTAAATGGGGAGTCCTGGCGGAGATGACATGGGAGCAGATGTAGTACGACGGCTACCACCTATGCTTGGGCCACTTCACAGAAAGGGCCCTCACTGACCCGGCCAAAACAAGACTGCTGTGGTCAGCTGTCCAACTGTTGCAGAGGAAGAGCGGTCCCTGATCGATGAAGGTAAGGAAAACAAGTCGTTAGTGGTTGCAAATCTGTGCTTCTGCAGCTGATTATTTTCGTAGAGAAACCACTAGTCAGGGCACGGTGCAAGTGCCACGGCGAGCGCTGTCTTTTCCAGGTCGTTTGCTACGGTGCCGGGTGCCATGTGGCATTACGCAGCGAAATTTGCTCCGCGTGCCCCAAGAAACCACATACTTGCCAGTTTCTTTTTATCGCTTACTCGTCTGCAGTGCGCGATGTTCCTGATTATAGGCTAAAATAAAAAGCCGAACAGTTTTCGCTGACAATGAGTGAATTCGCTTCCGCAAAAGGTCGCGCTGCGCTTAGCACTACAGCATATGATATGGCGAAGACAGTTCTTGCCTCGCGCTGCCATGTCCTCCCTAAATTTGGTTTGCCACTTTATAGCAAAAATTCTTCCAGAGCAAAGCTTCCAATGCTCAGTTGACCAGCAGCTTTAAACTATAGGAAGTTAGTTTGCCTCTTATGGGTATTTTGCAGAAAAATGAAGTCAAATAAAATGCTCAATTACATAATCTTTAACAAGATGAATCATAAAAACTACCTCTAGGAAACTGATGCCTAGTAGTCCACCTAGTGGACTGTCCATTTCAACTGCCGCTGATTGGCTGGGGCCGCTCGTCTCCTCCTCACTCGTGCAGCTCCATCCAATCAGCACATCAACAGCAGTCGAAATCCACTACACTACAGTCCACTAGATGGACTTTTACGGAATACTCCTCCTGTACTGAGCAGGTTGACCTAACGCATTGAATGCAGCTGACTTGCGTTGCTTTTAAAAAATATTTCTCCTTGTTCCAAAGCTACTCGTTCAATAATACCTTTGTGCATCACTCTGTCCTTCATTGGCACATGCTTCTCCTGCATTTTCTATTTCTCAAAAAAAAAATTTGGCACTATTTGTTGTTATTGTCTTGGAAATGTGCCATTTATGTCTAGATGACGATAGAACAAATGAATTGCATTACAAATTTTATGAAACATCTCCAATATGCTCGTGAGGAATTTCTCAATAAAGCTTTAGTGGTCTTACATATTGTACCGTGAAACAAAATCATATATGAAAAAAAAAACTATACACATTTTCAATATAATTTGCTGAATATTTATTGGCACATTAGCATCAAGAGAGATGTGCAGAAAATTGAATAGCTATGGCATGGTTTTTGGACAAGCAAGTATACTGGTTGCATTGAATAAAAAAGAAAGTTGTTTTTACTGGTATGTGAAAAATGTGGATCTGCTGCTCTTGATAACCTTTTTATTATTCATAAATAACTGTTGTAACAAATATTGTAGAGTTGTGTGGTACACAGCAAACAAACATGGCCTATGTAGAAACTTTGTCTATGAGAAATTGTAGGAAGCTGCCTTATGTATGCATGATCGTAGTACAGAATGCACACATTTGTGCTGAATAATGAGATACTCAGCTCTACATTATTGTGCTGTGTATAGAATGTCTTGCTGTGCGATAGGTTGCTAATAAAAACAGCGAATAAACCCCATTTTTCTGCCTCATGTATTGCCCAAATAAAATAGCCGCATGCCATGGCATGCTGGCTCGCGCATCTTGAACTGAAAAAGATAACTTTTCACACAGATGCGTTGCCCATCAAGCACATAGAAGACAAGCAAAATGGCACTTCCCCTCGCGCATAAACAAAACTGTTGCTATAACAGCATGCTTGATTTTTAAATTTTTAAAGAAATTTTGGAGTTCAGCCTAACAAGCCCAACGGGAGAGATTGGCGCTTGTGACGGAATTCCCATTTACCTAGGGGGTGTACCAGCTGGCCTAATCGTGGAAAATCCCAACAACTATTCATACGTTTATATGAAAGAAATGGTTAATATTTTTCAACACGTGTGCTGAATATCAGACAAATCAAAGTTGACAGAATTGCTCATAGATAGGTTAAGAAGTATTCACATGGGGGATTTACAGAGAAAATAAGGAGAAGGATTATCTTTTCTGGCAACCGTACTCTTGCCTAACTTTAGTTAGGCTAGGTAAAATCTGCTCCTAGGATATGTTACACAAGCGTAAGGTGTGTCAATTGAACTGTTAGTTACCTAAGAAATGAATCAATGCACTGACCTCTGCAAGCATGAGCATGTTGTCCAGTCCTGGCAATGGCTCTCCAACAGGGCCCTCGCCACCAGGCTGAGGCAGCTCTGCAGCCTGATAAAGAAGCATACATATAAGTGACAATAATACAATTCTGACTCAGCGAAATACACAGCTGAATCCCACTATGATGCAGTTTTTACTACAAGGAATGGTTTTCAATTCTCCTAACAACAACCCACCGGAGGCAATACAGAAAGAGCCCTGGAACAAAAAATACAAGATGGCCTTTTCATTTGAGCAAAAAGTAATGTAAACCTAAATTCTCCAGCAAAGAAACAAAATTATATATATAAAAAATAGACAGAAAGAGAGACAGTGAGAAAGAACATATAACCGTGAAGCACTGCGAACAACAAAAAATCATGAAGAGCGCACCAAGAGAGTTATCACAGCCTGAGAATTCAGTTTCCATGCTGGATGCGATGGCACAGTTGAGCTGCCTACAGCAATGAGCAGTGACAGCCATGTGCTCATGCGAGCCTCCTGACCCTGAGGTAGCAACACAGCCACAGATGGACATGGTTTTGATTACGATTGCACCATACTCTGTATGATGCAATCGATGTGGGTATGATGCATCCCAGCATGTTTAGCTAGCTTTTGGACTGGAGTGCAGTACTACGCTGTATGACAGCACGCCTCTACTGTAGAGGTCAGGGCCAGGATAATGTAATGATTCTATCGCAATCCTATTCCTTTTCATTCTTCATCAGCAGTCCAAACATTGCTTTGGCTACGTTTTCAACACCGTCGGCTGACCGTTAACAGTGGATGATAAAAATGGAATACAATCGAGCAAATGGAATACATACATTATACTAAACCCGTGCACATGCACGTCCTTTTTGACATGCTCTCAAGCGGGCTAGTGCTCGAAGGAAGATTCTTGCACCTTCACCGCAGATTGTAGCATGCATTCTCAAGTGACCACACTTGTGTGCCTTGCAAGGCAGACTGCTGCATTGGCGCAAGCTCGTGTGGGATGCCCTGATGCTTCAAACAAACTTTTTGTCTATTTGTGGGCTCACAGTGCCATTCGCTTAGTACTCTGAATTGTGATAGGTTGAAACATGTAGTGCCCTACAAAGTGCCCAAAGCAATAACTCATCTTAAGGTTGAGGTGATTGTTGAAGCTATCAATGACTGAAGCAAATAGTCAAATGATTAGTCAAAGCAATTAGTGATCTGCTTTCCTACCTACCCAAATGCCAAGGCTGCTTCACTCAAATGGCTACAGAGTACAAATGCTGCTAACCTTCACTTAAATGGGACTGTTCTATGGGAAAAGGCCAATGGTCGAACTGCCATTATGGATGGGTCATGAAGGACTTAATTTAAGTCAAGCAATGGATAGCTATCACATTTCAAAGAATGAAATAGCCTCATTTTCCCAACGTTTGTGGGGAAAGCCGCAGCACCTACACACATTCTGTTGAGGAATGGAGGAAGTATACCAGTGCGTCACCAGTACAAAGACAATTTTCACAGCTTCGATGAGCCTTGCCTGATGTTTTAGTATAAGGTGCTTTTAATGAATACATTTGCCATGAAGGCATGAAAGGCGTTCATTGAAAAGCGGCACATACCCAGTGCATCTGCAGCACAGCCTGCTAAGTCAGGTTGCTGTCTATGAGGAACGTTTGCGATGTGGGTTCGATTCCGCTCAGCATAGAAGAAGTTTAAGGGATATTTTTCGTCATTGTAGAATGGTACATTTCCAGTGGCACATACCTAGTTACCCTAGTTGCTGTGAAAGGCATTCATTGAACAGCAGCATACACCTACTGGCACATACACAGTGACCCAATTTTCCCTTTACATGTATTTAGATACGAGCACCTGAACTAAAGCTTCCTCTTCAGAGGAAGCATTGGCTCGGGTGCTCTTATCTAAATACATGTAAAAGGAGAATTCGTTTTTCTCGGTAACCACTGCATAAAATTTGGCGAGAGTTGTTGCATTCAAAAGAAAAACCTAATATCTAGTGACTGTTGGTTTCGAATTTTTTATTTAGGCCATCAATTCTTTATTAAAAATTGGAAAAAATCGACAATTTTCAGAAAACAAAACTATCAAGTTTACAACTCTGTAACTCAGCAACGAAAAATAATAACCCAATTCTGTGAATTGCATTTAGTACATAGTACATTTAAAGCGGACAAAATTCATATGCTACACATGAATCTCAAAAAAATTTAGTAATATGGAAATACAGCTTTTGCAGAACCTTTGTAAACACTGTAACGAATTCACGTAATATATAAATTGACATACCGAATTTGTCCGCTTTTAATGATCTAATGGATGCCATTTACAGAACCACAATATTGGTTCTTGATGCAGAGCTATTCATTTGTAAACTTTGTGCTTCAATTTTTTTCAAATGTACAAATTATTGAAAATCTTTTTTAACAAAATTCAGGCCCTAAATTTGAAATTTCGCTTTCAACGGTCACTAGAATTTAACTTTCTTTCTCAAGTGCAACAAATTTCATTATTATCGGTCCAGGTGTTATCTCAGAAAAACATCTTTGCGTTTTACATGTACTTGAATAGGCCGTGTCGGAGTTCGGCCTGAGCTGAAGCTTCCTCTTAAGAGTGGAACACGATAGCATTTAATAATTCCTGAGTGCTTCTTATGCTTCTTGGCAACTGCAGCTTATGTAACCGTAATGTGTACCAGAATACGCTGGCGGCAAACGCTATGCACGAAGGCGAGCTTTGTGGTTCTTTTTTTGGTGGTGTGCAAGGAACAGAGGGAGCTGTGCCATTCCTACTAAGACAGACCTCAAACGGCAGCTGGAAAATGCTATCGCGTTAAAAGGGGTTTGTGTTGGGAGTTTCCGCATAACAGAATTATGTTTTCTTGTATATTCAAATTACAATCCGATGCTATCATGTTTGTAGGTTGTGCGTAAGTCGTACTGTACGATTTTTCTACGTATTTTACTTCAAGAAATTCAATTAGTTCAGTAACTTCCTATTGCCACATGGAGGGCCTGCATAGTTGGGTATGCGTGGTTTGAAATCCTTTGTGCCGAAGCGACGTCCGACACCTGACGCCGGAACACAGACACCGGATTTTCTGCGACACGGGGCCCTCAATGCTATCGCGTTAACGCAGTCTAGCGGATGCACAACTCTTCCACATCATATCTTTGGCCAGTGGCTCTGTTCCCCACTTTTTCAACGACACTGATAATATGCTACAGACTGTAAAGTACTGCGTTGAGCACAGCTTTTATGATCCGAGTGTTGTCGTTGAGACATCTTTGAACCACAGTTTGAGGCTAAATTTATACAGCGTGCATTCCAGACAAAGTTCAATGGTGAAATTGCGAACGAACCCTCAATTGGCCATTTCTCAAGCATGGTCCCATTTCTACTATGTTTCTAGGCACTCCGAAGTACTTGCTGCCAAAGAAGCGGAAAAAACAATTTTTGTGACCAGGTACTTGGCATGCCAAAGCAAAGACAACCAAGTTCTGCTCAAAACGAAGCGGCAGAAAAGTACACCGTAGACGAGGACAGCCGTGTGTCGGTGAGGTTGCGGATGCAAATAATGCAGAGCAAACCTTTTTGAGACTCAAAATTCTCTCATCTTGGTCAGAAATTGTACGACAGCAAATATACATTTGTGCCTGCTGAGTGCCAAATTGATGCTGCAGAGCCCAAAAGCAAACTAGCAGTGAGTAAGCTTATCAGCGTTGTAGCATGATTCAAGTAAAGAGGGGCGAGAGGACTGCAATAACAAAAGTACACTTGAGAGGAAAAGAAGTTGACAACTGTGATTTACTGACAACTGTGCTTCATTCAATGGGAAATTACCTTAGAAACCTGCCTTGGTTTCAGGCCTATATAATAATTTTGCAATGTTTCTTTAGCGCCAACATTTTCATGACAGTGTCTATAAATCTGTACAGCACAAATGAAACGTCTGCTACATGAGTGGCATTGCAACACGCTGTGCGTGACAGGCCGAGTATCACATTTGCTTCTAATCATATGTGCTTCTAGTCTGATATGAAGCTTATCTACAAAGAGGGCAAACACACGATGTAGGTTAGATGAAATAAAACAACTGAGTTGGCAAGAGGTACTACGATGTGCCCTCCTGTTTCCACCTTGTTTAATGCAAATTTGTGCTCACCACTTTCTTCCTTTGTTATGCGAATTAAATATTTTTTTTCCTATGCTAACTATGACTATGTTCTCCCTTATTTTTTTCTTATTCTGCTGCTGCAGATACTCATTGCTTAAACTTTTCCCTGAGTTCCGATATATATGCACACAAACTCTTATTTCTGCTACTAATTTTCGAATTTTTTATTTATCAAAGCATTAATATTTATTTTTACAGAAAAATGTTTCAAATAAATGTGGGACACAAGGATTCCCACAATTTCCACGTCTGGCTTGTGTATCTTGCTTTGCATGCAAGGCCTGAGCTGCACGTGATCTGCACCAGCCAATCTTTAAATTGTATTGTCTTTAAGCAGTGTGCAATGCATGATGATGCACGAGTTGTGCATACTGGACGATGCATTTTGAGCACACCTACACCGAACAGTGCCACCTCGGGGCGTCATTAAGGAAAGGGTCTGCTCTCGGCCCATGCACGGTACACTTCCCAGTATTCTAGTACACCATAATGAAAGGGAAGTGAGGAAGCTTCAACATGCGAGCGCGGGCTTTTGCAAGAGATAACAAAAAAACTTTAGATCGCGGAGAACTTTTCCTTTAGGTGTGGCTTCACGGCAGTGTGCGTGGCACTCATGTGAAGCCACGCCTCAACGTGAAATTTGCATATGGTCTTATGCCCTCTGACTTTACTGCTAAATATTTCAAATTTTTGGTGTGTGTTATATGCATAAACATACGGTACGAACACATGCTCTGCAATGCCCCAAATATGCACTCATGCAATCAGTGTTATCACATGGGATCTGCACGCTCACTTACCCCGAGTGCGGTCCAACAAACCAAGCCACTGACGAAAACACGCACCCTTGTCCAGTTAGTGTGACTTTAAGTTGCTACTGCAGAGTTCCACCGCTGGCAGAACTCCAGAGGAGACTAGACAGGGATCTGTACTCTGCTACTAGGACCTTTAGTCTAGCCTGTGCATCTCATCTTCCGCTCACTCGCTGGTTATGTCTGCGAGCACAAACATACTGACGGCGACCATCCGAGAATGGCTTGTCACCAGCCATTCACAAGCAGGCTGCCCTGCTTAGGCCCCAAAACCAGCATACTGCACTTGTGCACTTGGTATATGTGGCCGATGAGTGCAATTGGAGACCACGATGCGCCGCTTTCATTGTGACAGCTCAGGAAAATAAAATTTACCTCCTGTGAAGGCAAATTCTGCACGTCTTGTTTTTTAACGTGACAGCGTTAAGGAGCTCGTGTTGCAGAAAAGCCGGTGTCGTCGGCGTCGGCGTCCGCGGCGTTGGCCGTGAGCGATAAATCCCGGCAGGCACTTCATGAATAAAAAACAACTTGCAAGATGGGCTGGGTGGGAATCGAACCAGGGTCTCCGGAGTGTGAGACGGAGACGCTACCACTCAGCCACGAATTCGATGCTTCAAAGCGGTACACAAGCGCCTCTAGTGAATGCGGTGTTGCCTCAGAAACGAGCCGTAGAAAGTTATACTGTGGTGTATATCGGTAATTATGAACATGTAACTTACAGAAGTCGCAGTTACACGAGTAGCGAAGTGCGTTTCCGCTACATTTCTTCTGCGCTTTCCGCACACACAGAAGATCCCCTCCTCTGAATGTACGGCGCTGCCCCGACAGGTGGTGCGCCACGCGTGCGTTGGGGTTGTGCGGGGACCAGTGCGAGGCGCGTCGCCGCCCGGACTCCCTCTCCCCTGACGACGTTTCGCCTTGCTCCCTCACGGGTTGCAGAATCAAGCGTCCTTCCTTTCTTTAGATCACTATCTGTCTATCTCTCTGCCCGTGCCGATCACGACGTTTGGCTGGCGTGCATCGTTTCCCCCTCCGAGACACCGAGTTCTTTGGTTCGTTCCGCTTGCTCAGGCGCACATTTCGTTGCCGCGCCGAACGCTGCGTTGCTCGACGCTCACCGCGTCCGATGCGGGGCGCCTCGTAAGTGATTGCTGCGCCGTAGCCCATTGTCTTACACCCCTTGGCGGGTCGACGGGAACGCTGTCGCATTCCACTCTTGAAGGTGAAGCTTAAGCGTACTCCAATTTTTTCTAATTGCAAGTGTGGGGGCATGCTATATTTTTCTTTTATAAATCAGGCACATGTTACATTAGGTGCACTTTTATTTTCTTACTTTAAATCCACGAAAATTGGGTTTGCATTTGATTTGGTGGCACGTTAGATTCATGCAAATAAAGTATCTCATTCTGTTACAATAAATACGCCACAATCCAAAATTTGTGCTGGTACTGCTTCAACAAAGCCTATAACAAGGTGCGCAAAGAGAATGCATAAGAAATTTTTAACAGATGCACAAACTGATCAAAGATATCAGTATTTACAAAGGGGTGAAAAACAGTGCTCTTGAACACTTACCAGAGCTGAAACTGTTGTGTCTTTCTCTGGCCAAGTCTGCTCAAACACAGGCTCTATTGGTCTGGCCAAAGCTGCTTGATCCTAGAGGTAAGAATGCCAACTAAGCTGTACATCACGCATATGGGATGTCCATAAAGTAATACAGCCAGTCAGAACAATAAAAATAACGGTAGTTCCAAAAGGAGTGTACCAAGCAATAATGACTACACTATTTTTTTTTTGAAAATGACGAGGATGCAATGTGGAGAATTGTACGAACCTCATTGGAGCCGCAGTCCCGCTCTGCTACCATTTGCTCGGCAGGAGCCTGAGAGAAAGCATGACGGCAATATGTATACAGAGCTTTCACCACAGTGCCGCAATTTTGTAGCAATGCCTTTTCTGATGCTATTCCTTCTTGTGCTTCATCAGTGGTCAGAGCGATGCTCTGCCAGTGTTATCCAGTTATTATAGTGGATGATAATAGTGGCATAGAATCAAGCAGAAGGCATTGCTACAAAATTGTGACCCACACTTCTTTAAACTATGCAACTATGTGAAGCATTCAAGTTTCAAGTAAACTACTTCACTCTTTTGCTTTAGCATGCCTATTATGACAATTTCTATGTAGTTGCAACCAACTATAAATTACAGCACTACTAAGCAGGTGGCAACAGCATAATGCCAAAGAAGAATTAAGACATCATTATAAAAACGTAGTTGGGGCATGAGTAAACCAGAATGAGTAAAGTTAAGAGGTGATGCAGAGCACTGGGAGAAGTTCTCACCGCGCAGTAAAGTTGATGACGACTGGTTTTGATGATATTGGGCATAGGTGGCAAAAAAAAAAAGGGCTATATATTATGTGATGGCGACGATAATTTATAGTGTTTAATATCCCAAGCCAACACAGCACCTGTAAAAAAACTGTAGTGGCGAGCTCCAGATTAATTTTGACTACAAGGGGTTCTTTTATGTGGACCCAATGCCTGGTACATTAAGATTCTTGCATTCCACTTTTATCAGAATGTGACCATGGCAGCCCGGAATCGAACCCATGACTTTGTGCCCAGCAGCAAAACATTACTACTATTAAGCAATTGCAACAGGTTTAAACGGACACTAAAGACAAAAATTATTCAAGCTGCGTTAATTAAATTACTATTCCACAATAGCAAAAGAGGCACTCTCACTGCAAGAACATGCTTGGCAAGTGAGAAAAGACGAAAAAAACAAAAGACCAGCATGACATAACGTCATAGATTTTGACGACAACTGCTTGGGCCTAGTTAAATTTTGGCATGCTCGTGATTTCTGGTGCATATCTCGGCCGTAGCTGGGCATGGCTGTAAGTGTGGCTGAGCGTATATGTAGCCACGCACCCTGTTTTAGAGGTAATCTGCCGTGTGTGGAAAGAGTGGGGGTGCCGAGATGGCATGGCATCATGTAAGCTGTCTTCCAGCACGTTTAGTATTGGAAGATGCGTAATCTCGAGTTTTGGTGACTCGTTGGAGCAAGAGGCAGACGAAGCCTTCGCTCCCCGCTGCCGGTACTTTTCATGATAGCATTGTCCCAGTGCAGGAGATGCTATCAGCCACGAGATGGAGTGCACATGAAAGCGTGGCTGGCGTCGCTTAAACTCGTACCGCCGATGTGAAGATATCGTCTATGTGGCTTAAAACATATCATTCATCACAGACTCCCAAATTCATTAAAATGAATTGTTTTCTCATTCAAACTTGTTTTTTTTATTGCCTGATAATTCAGAAAATTCTGTGGCCCCTCCCTGTGCAAGATAAATCGATCAGTGACTGTACTTATTTGCATAAAAGGTAGAATTTCGATAGGACAATATTTCGATAAAACGAAGCACATTGTCGATTTTACCTACTTTGTTATATCGAGGTTTAACTGTATATACATATTGTTAGAGAAAATAGCTGATTATTATTCGAAAACTATTCAATATTTGATTCGATTCACTTCTGGAACTATTTGATTCGTATTTAATTTGGTCTCAAAACTCCCTATTTGCACACACCAAGAATTTTGAAGAACTTTACTGAAAAACAATGGCCAGAATACGAAACAATTTTTTGCGAACCAAGACGTCACACTGACGTACTACCACAGGGGGTTTCGGTGTGAAATTCGAAAATGAAACTTTGAGCACAATTTTCTCTTCCAATAACCAACCTACTACCGCAAAATCAACGAAGGTAGAGTCATTCAAGAATTTAATTCATCTAAACTCATTCATTGTTTCACTTTACCGTTCATTTAATGAAGGTGTTTTGATGCATGAAGTACAAGTCTGTGTAGGTCCGGTGGAGATAACTAGAACAGCAGCAAGACAAGGAAACAGAATGCAATCACAATACCAGACCCACTCACAGCTCTCTCCATGGAAGCAGCGGACATTGTGGAAAGCTGGGGAGGCTGACTATCGGAGCTGCAGAGTGGCTTGGCCCTCTTGCGTGCCGTAACTGCCGCCAGAGGCCTCGAAATGTTCTTGTCAAAGGTGGAGTCTGACAGGGTTTCCTAGAGAATCACCGAAATGTGGAAAATGAAGTTGGATGTTGCTCGAAAGCAACACACAATTTTAAATGTGTGCTCAAACACATCATTAAAGGACAACTAAAAGAAGACTGGCAAGAAACTTTTTTTAAAGGAATCCTTTCCTCATACAGAAGAAGTGCAAAGTTCACCCAAGTGAGCCGAGTAAGCTTTCTTGAATAAAGTGCACTATGACCTGTGAGGAGAGACAGTGAACTGGCAACACTACACACACTGCAAACTGTGCTATTTGCTCCTTCAAATGCTTACACCAGCCTATCAGTGTAGTTGCGGGTGCAAATGGCAAGCACATCTTCATGAGACAGCCAGAGTATCACTTTCCCATGTCCATGCTGGGCTTTTATATGCTAAAGATACAAATGTTCCAAGTTGCTAAGTGGCATTCAATATGCCATGCTTATGAGCAAACTCTGAAATGCGACAATTCACAGCATTGTTGCATCCTGATCAATGCTGATAAAGCAATATGTTCCATGCTGCATTTACATGCACACCAAATAAACAAGAGAGTCTGTTAGATATTCTGTGGATATAATGCAGGCACACGGGAAACACAATACTTGTATTTACTTTTACGTGAGAGCGCTAGAGCTGCAATATGAGCACACATTGAGCGAACGTTGTCGCATACCAGTTTTGGTTATTTGAATAAAGTTACTGTTGAATCGAATTGAATTGAAATGAGGTGTTAACATTTCAGGATGGCAATGTCAACACTGGACATTTTCTTGCTGCTTTAGGTTATGAGCATGTGACAATGGTAGCCCACAATGTTACTTTACCTACATATCTGCTTCTGTGAAACCTGCACCCAGTGCTGAAGATCGTAATCTAGGCAGCCAACAAGAATTATTTGTTACTGGATATATTCACCATTAACAACTGATTTTCAAACTTCAAGCTGTTGTGGACCCATCAGTGGTCAAGAGATCTCCTTGCGCAGCTTAGTTTTCTTTTATGCAGAAACATGTAGTACAGCAAGGAAAGCATCAAGCCTAAAGTCATGGCATAGGTGATGTGACATTTCAGTTAATGGTTTATACATGTTTCGGTTAAGTTAAATTCCTTAACCAGCACACTGGCCCCAAGTGAAAGTAAAGGTAGCTGAAGTTGCGTGCCTAGAATAAAGGTTTTAGAAAACACACGTTCACTTGTAAAGGTTGTTGGAGCATGCCTGCCAAACATTTCACCCGATCCTTTAGCAGCTACTTGTCAGTGCCATATTTTAAGAGCAATCTCTGCAGAGCCATTTGAGTTCCCTCGAAGACAGCAAAGGATCCATTAGTCCAACGAGTAACTTTGCCAAGATCAATTCAGTATTCAGCTATGTAATAAGAAAAGGGTTTACCTCAATCCTGGAACGGCTGTCAGTTGCAAATTCTACGCTAGCCACAAGGTCAGGTGACGACTCGGAGGCACCTCTTTGAAACATGAGGTGGTGTTCGCCATTTCGTGCACGGTTCTCTTTGGGGATGTTGCTTTTTGTTGACGATGGAACCTGTTGAAGCAGTTGGTAAGTAAAAAGAAAACAGTGAAGGTCATTCAGTCTCCAAAGCTCGCTTACATGGTTTCGTTTTATCCAACATGCCAAAACACAATCATACTATATAAGAGTTTTGAATAGCAACAGTGACCTCTTTCATTATCACAAGAACAAACACACAATAGCTAACAGTAACATGCATTTTTTCTCCCGATTTGCTTCTGAGACATGCACCTTGTACGAAAGCCTTGAAATAAATCTGCGCTGTTATTTTGCATTAGGCTGGGAGGTCACCTGAGTAAAATTGTTGATCTATAAACGTTTCACACAAAATAGAGCACATGCAAGCTAAACTCAGCCAGGAGCTTCCACTCACTCAAGTGAAGCTGGAAGGAAGCATGGCCCGAACTCTGCCCGCCAATGTAATAATAATAATAATATATGGGGTTTTACGTGCCAAAACCACTTTCTCATTATGAGGCACGCCGTAGTGGAGGACTCCGGAAATTTAGACCACCTGGGGTTCTTTAACGTGCACCTAAATCTAAGTACACGGGTGTTTTCGCATTTCGCCCCCATCGAAATGCGGCCGCCGTGGCCGGGATTCGATCCCGCGACCTCATGCTCAGCAGCCTAACACCATAGCCACTGAGCAACCACGGCGGGTGCCCGCCAATGTGGTTCATGTTTCCAAAATAGCACAATGCCCAATAAAATTCTCATACTGCTTTCAAACGATGGCACTTTCTTACTCTTCTCTTTTGCACTGGCTAGGAACGCAAATTGAAGAATGCAGTTTCGCTACAATACAGCCTGCAACAAGCAACTTCATGTCACATGAAAAAAATGGGTCAACTTTTTGAGAGTTGGTGTGTGCAAGGCCACTGCATTGCCAAAATATTCAGAGAAGTACAGTGTTGTATTGTCATTGATGGTGAGTGTCTTTAAGAGAGAAGCTGTGGATGAAGTTTTTAGTCGTCAGCAACTACGGTCCTTGTGGCTCATTCTCTTTTTCCATTAATAATGTACTTTTAAACATTGGGGTAGAACTAAATAAAATTTTCTGTGCAGAGGCTTGGCATATCAAAGCGATGAAAAATGAAAATTTACCCATAACCTACGGCTACCTTCAAGGGTAATACAGTCTCCTTGAGACTTCTGTTTTCTGCAAGGTTCTGATAGTACCTGTATGCTAAAAGCCTCTAGATGAGTTATGCATATGCCTCAATGATCGTGAAAGGAGCTCAACAGTTGCAATGATAACAGACTACATTTGGCCGCGTCTTTTTGTTTTTTGTTGTTGGCACCAGGCAACAAAGAATGGTTGATTGCTGGGAGCAGTTGGTGGAGATTTATTGTGCAATGGAAGTGAAGCAAGAGGACACATAAATGAATGGGACAGCTTGCGACATTAACATACCTTGCGTCGTGCACCACCACAAGCCTGGCCTGAAGTGAGGTCAGGCTGAGGACTGTTGAGGAGCTGCAGCTGGTGAAGCACTGCAGCCAGGCTGGCTGCATCTTCTTTGCCCTCAAGCAATCGTGAAACTTCAGCGCCAATGGACATTTTCAGGACATCACATGCGGGCTGCTGCTGCTGAGATGACGGCCGTCTATTGATTGAGACAATGCCAGGAAGTAGCTATTCTTATACTGCATATTATAGACTTGATTGACTGATGAGCTTTAACGTCCCAAGGCAACGCAGAGGCTATGATAGACACTGGAGCGGAGGGCCCCCGATCAACTTTGACCATCGCAATGCTCAGCATCCTTGGATTCTACCTCCATTGGAATGCAGTCAGGAATCAAGTCTGTTGTGCACAGCAGCAGAATCCCAGCCAATGAGCCAATATGGCAGGAACTCAAGGTTGTGGGAATTGAGGCGAACCCCATGGCTTTGAGCAGGCGTTCGACTATTCTGCCATCCCTGCGACTCTCCCCTTTCACCTGTGATTGTCTCTGGGAGTGGGCTTTTACACGGAAAGTTTTTTGGCAGTGTTGCCTTACGCAGTCAACCACAGTAGCGTAAGTGGCGCGACTGGGAGAGCGGGCACGAGAGAGGCATTTCAGGGAGAGCACAGGACACATACATGTCTTTCTTTTTGTCCACCTGCCCCTTTGTTTGGGCACCACTCGAACTCGAGACTGCTTACGGTGCCCTGCCCTTATGGCAAGTGTGTACCTTGTGTTGATCCGTTCCAAATGATAAGCCAAGGAGTGGTGTCTAGTGCTCGTGCATGGTTGTACTACGTTGGGCTGCACTTATTGGAGGCTCAAACTGACGGAGATAGCCATAGCTCTCATGAGAAGGCCCACTCGTTATTGCGAGAGTATGTAGCATGACCGCAGGACACCTTGCCTTTAGCGGCATGTCGTGGGGAGCCACTGTCCTACAGCGACATGGTAGCGGCGTCCTTTCTGAATTTCTGTCCTTGTCGTCAGAGCCTGTTCCTCTGCCACCCCAGGACTGGGCGTTAATGCAGTGTTGGGAGTAGCTGGAGGCGAAGAAATTTGTCTGCGTTACCTTAGGGCAATATTGTGTTTCTTACGGCACAGTGCTCGGTGTCCTTTGCAGGCTAGACGCATGCGAGCAGCGGTGCACTAGATCATGCGAGGTGACCAGTGACGGGGCCCTGATGCTCATTAGGCCCTAACACTTGGTGGTCGGTATTCATGAGAGATACAAGAGCACCCCAAAAGAGTTGTGACCACATAGACTAGCTAAGTTTCATCAAGTCAATGAATTCATTCACAGGGCTAAGATCCATCCTGTGCAAGCCATGCTTACCCTATACACTAGCTCCGATTTCATAATTTCAGTTTTTCTCAGATAGCCAACAAATAAAAAGACTTGATAACTCTGAACCAGATGCAGGCTTCTGCAGCTACTTGAGAGCATGCGAATGCATCTTGTTTAGGTAAAAAAAAAACCACAGTACCTTGGTGATACATTGAGGACCTCAGCAGCATGTTCCATACCAGATACATGGCCTTGAATACCTAACAGGAGGAAAATACAACATAGATAAAGATATAAAGGCATGCTTGCATATAACTACAGCCCAAAAATTCAAGATTTCAAGAATTCTCCTACTCTCATTATGATCCACTACCCTCACTCCTCCAAAGCTTTTTTGCCACTTCTAAAAGAATGTCACAAAAGAAAATATTATAGGGCATTCCAACCATTGGCTTGCTTTGAGTCATTTGTTCGATTTCCAGCCGACTCCTGAGGCCACACATTTTGCACAGGTCTCACATGGCTAGGCTGGCTGCAAAGGAGAGAGAGAGAGAGAGAAAAACAAAAAAACACTGGTGACATGAGTCAAGAAGAGTGGTTGCTGACACAAGCTAGACATTCGGCTTATCATGAAATATTGCACTACAATAAAATATTGAATAAATGTTTTTTCGGGGATAAATCTAAAAAAGGAAAACTACTCACGTCTCGTGGCAGCACAAGAAGACAGGGTAGACGATACTAAGGTACAGTGCAATGATAGCAAAGATATTGCTTGACAATGTGAGTGTGAGGTTGCTAGTTTTAAGTTCTGAAGGACACTGTACAGTTAAGATTGTTGAGAAGGACGCAAAAGTGTTGCTTTGACTGGGTAGTAATTTTCTTCACTCAACTGCATCCTTTTTTGTGAGGAATGTTCCAGAAATACTGTTCCTAATGTGCACAATCAGAACAGTTTGACTAAACAAATCTTTTATTTCATGGGATGGCTCTCTGGCCTAATATGGAGAATGGGAAAGGGGAGAAAGTGTGTCGTAAGTGGAAGGCATGATGCGAGGAGCAAGATTTACAACCAATGCAAAAACCAGGAGAAACGTCACTTTTTAAACTAAATGAAATGACTTGTTTTATCTAGGGACCTTAGTTTGATCAACGTCTCATAGCTCAGTATCTCTTCCTACCAGAGGTGCTTTCTGTATACTGCTTCGTGTGCCAGACATTCCCACATTAGGTTTTTGGTGGTGGCTTGTACTGGTTGTTTGCAGTAGGGGGCAGGCACTATGTGCGTTGCCGTCAGCGTGAACATCTTGCTGACTTGCCTCAGCCCGATGTCTTTGGTGTGTGTGCCATTTTTCCGGCATGTCTGGCGTGAGGTCAAAGCCAGATGGCAGTCGGAAAACATGTATTTGACCGGTGCGGGGTAAACCAGGAGGCCGTGGGTGACAGTTCACAGGTACAGCATTTCGCAGGTGCTAAAGTGTGGTTCGGTGATGCTTGTGTGTGTCATAACTAAAAGTTTAATGCTAGCTTCAGCCATTTCTGGAGCTTATATTGACACAGGCTTGCACAGAGAGCGCTTACTTGGAGTTAAATGTTGAGGCCAAACGAAGTTAATTGTCAATTACTGTTCCAAAATACTTTTACAGTTAAAACTTTGGCCTTAGCTTGCCACCACACTCTGGAAGGAAAAGGTAACAAACCTGCTGGAAGTAGCTGATGTAAATGCGGGAGGGTAATCCCTTGAGTCACGTGGGGAAGCCCATAACTTTGTCCTGGCTGAAGCTGCTGTTAGGATTGGGGCACTGGGATGTGATTGCTGAACCTGCGAAAAAGGACAGAGATGGATAACGTTTTGGTCATTGACAGTGCCATAAAGCCCCACTTTCCACTTTATTCATTTCATGGTACTCACTGCTGCCCCTTTCCGAGATTTTGTGCAAGTGGACGTACTTGCATTTGTTCAATCTTTAATTTGATTTTTTGTTAAATATTAAACCTGTAGTAGCATGCCAAGCCTTTTGCTCAGCTAAACTCTCCCCGTATCACTAAATTTCTCTCATCAGCACGCACATATTTTGACATATCGGTTGATACATATGGTTTCCTTGCGATACATTCTTGGAATGCGCAAATTGTGCGCACGGTGGGTTGACTATGCGGTGGGAATAATGTGAGATGGCAATGTTTGTTAAAAAGACTATTGCCCTAGGCTAGCGGTCTGACGTAGTGGAGCAACATGCTGGGCAGTTTAGCTCACAGGACCCAAATGCAAAATAACATATCTTTGTTCACTACTGTAACTAAACTGCCAATACAAAAGTGAGAAAAAGTGATATATTGAATTAACTGTATTTCAGGTCAATAATCTGAACACACATAAAAAAAGAAAGAAGATCTGAAGTTCAGGCACAAAGTGAGCTCACTGATTATATTCAAGCTTTGCCTTCAGGTGCAGCTTCATGACAATGCACACAACGATGTAGTGAAACAGCACATGAATGCAGAGTTTACATTCCCATTTTCAGAAAGCTATTATGGTGTAAAAGGGCGCAAAAAAAAAAAGAAAGAAGTGTTGTGAGAACAGTGCAGAAATGGGTGTTCCTTCAACACCTTAACCCTTAAACAGGGAGCCGCAGTGAAAGTGCTATTGGCTGAACAAAGAAACAATGCTGTTTCTGGAGGTTTGCTTTACACTATTACAGTTGTGGCAGGCTGCTCTTGCAAAAATTTGAATGTTGCAGTATGCAGTTATTCATTAGGTTCTGTTCATGGGTTGTTCTTTCCATTTCTGACAATTGTAATTCACACTGCAGACACTACATTCAGGAATTAGTTATGTGTATTAAATGGGTAAATACCCAAGGCTTGATTACAGCCGATTCTTAATGCAGTGGTGTTGCAATACAGTAAAACCTTGTTAATTCAGCCCCTGTTCATTAAGAAATTTGGGTAATTTGGCATCCCCACTCCCACCCTTCAAAAATGTAGATAGCCCTATGGCAGCAAACCTTAGTTAATCTGACGCAAAACTGTGCGTGCACCGGTTAATTCAGACTGGAGGCAAGCCAAGGAAGCTGCTAGTATACGAATGAAGTGAGTTTCAGAGCACATATCACTACTGTCATTATTTTTCAAGGGCCAGAAATGCCGAAACCGCTTTTCTTTCCAAAAACGCATGAAAGGAGGCGCTGCTATACGTTCAAGGTAGGGTTTTGAAGCGTGCATCGCTTCTGTCATTGGTGTTGTGCAGGTGCGTGAGGTGGTACTGTGCCGTTGCCCTCTGCAGTGATGGTGGTACTGGCTAAGCACATGAAGTACACAGCCAAGGATTTAGCGACGAAAGTAAAAATTCTCCAGATACTGAAAGACTGTGCTTCCTGAGAAGAGGTGCTGTGTCAGTTCGGTGTAAAAAGAAGCACTCGAGTGACATACGCCAAGAATGAGGCACAAATAGTGGAAGCCTTTGAGAGCGAGAAATTTCATGCCGGTCTAAAGCGTTTACAAACCACAGCCTGCACACAGCTGGAGGAAGCATTGTTGCGGTGGATTGCTGCTGGATGTGACACGAAGCTGCCGTTGAGTGGACCACTTAGCTGTGTGTAAGCAGAGAGCTATGCCTTCTGAATGAATACTGATTTGTTTATGGCGTCAGAAGGCTGTTTTGCACATTTTAAAGACTGACATGGCCTTGTGTTCAAGACTGTGTGCGGGGAGAGGGGTGAGGTCAATGAAGAAGTTGTTAAAGATTAGCAAAACTTCCAGCTTAAAGAGCATGTGGTAGCTTACGAACTGAATGATGTCTTTAACAATGACAAAACGGCACTCTTCTTCAAAGCGCCGCCTGAGAAAACAATTGCATTCAAAGGGGACCCTTGCACTGGTGGCAAAAGAAGCAAGGAGCAGGTGACCGTGCTGTTGGCATCAAGCATGACAGGCACGGAGTGCCTTACACTTCTCGTCATTGAAAAAGTGCTGAAACCGAGATGTTTTTACATCAAGCACCTTCCTCTCAAGTACCAAGCAAATCACAAAGCATTAGTGTGTGCCTGGCTGCAGGAGCGACCTGGATTGACAGTTCAGCACCAAAGAAGTGCAAGGTGCTGTTCATAATAGACAACTGCACTGCACACTGCAACGTTTCGAATCTGGAGGCAATCTGGCTTGGATTCAGTCCTCCCAACACTACCGCTTCCCTTCAACTGGTGAACCAGGGAATCATCCAATATGTCAAGAAAAGGTACCATAAGCAAGTGTTGGAATGTATGCTGCTCTGCACATATCGGAAGTAGCTGTACAACATCATGCTTCTGAGTGCGCTACACATTTTGTTGCACGTGTGGGCGAATACGCCAACAGAAGTGGTGGCAAACTGTTTCAGACATAGTGGATTTGTGCAGGCCGAGACATCTGAAAGCCTGGAATCTGCAGCACCAGAACAGGAGGACGATTTGGCATTCATTGGCCTGCTCCCCTTCGAAGTTAAGTTTGCTGACTACGTTGGCATTAATGATAGCATTGTCATCGCCGGCTAGTTAAGCGATGATGAGACCATCAGCGATACCCTCGGTGCGGCAGATGAGGTGTCCGATAAAGATGACCCGAGCAATGTACTCCCAGTGCGTCGTACTGCAAAAGAAGCCGCAGATGCTCTACCTGTTTTAGAGGAGTCCTGCTATGATGCTCCATGCAATACGCTTGAACTGGAGGGATTGTCGCTGGTCTGAAAACTAGTCCTTTCCGCTCAGCTATCCCCGAAAAACAAATGGGAATGACCAACTTCTTTGCGAAGTAAAGGTAGACAATAAGAGAAATGTAAATGTGCTGTTTTTGTTCATTCAATGATTTGACATTTGGATATTTTTTTTTGCTCCCTTGAGATCCGTATTATCAAAGCTTTAATGTATTACTACTATTACTACCACCTCAGCTTATCTACTTGCAACAATCTCAGCTACATGCTGATCAGCGATACTGGTGAAAAATATGTTGTTTACAAAAAGCCGTAGCACCTGAATATATAGGATCAGAAAGTGACAGTTACCTAAGTAAAAAGTGAAAACATTAATAAAAAAGAAGTTGAGAGCAACTACAAATGTCCTACACCTGGTCACCTATCAAGTACACATGCCAGCCTGTCACATATTTGCAAAAACAGACCTGAAAATTGGCAGGTAGCTCATTGGTCTTTGGTGCTGTGCCAGGATTAGACAGAAGGTTTTGACGAGAGTAGCTCCTAAAATTATCCCAAAAATTGTTGGCACGACTACCTGGAACCACCTGCAAAAGTAATACAGACAAAGCAGTTGGTATGTTTAATACAGAGCACACATATGTGAAATATGACTTCAGAGTTAAAAGAAATTCACCTTATTTTCATTTTTGACTTAAAAGACAAATGCCAAGTCTCACTAGCACACGTGAGATATTAGCACAAGTATATATTATTTCAATGGTGCACAACATAGAGTGACATTCTGTAAAGAAATGATTTTTTTGCTGCGCTGTTGTTGTAAGAAACAATAAAATTTGATTACACCATCAATATTCATTTCTTTACTGCTTGATTATTAAAACATTTTTGCAGTTCCATCTGCGTCAGAAAAATCGGTCGGCGACTGTACGTCTGAGAACTACACCTCTGCAATAAGCAGAGATGTAGGATTTCGAATACATGGCAACACAGATGACAATTGTTTCATTAAGGTATGCATGTGTACATGCATTCAATGTGCATGTGTTCTTAAGGCTAGGTTTTAAACTATACTTACAAACAGTGCCTCAAGCTTTCTTGAATACCACACACTAATTTTATTTGTACCTGCATAACAAGAGTCCAAGGTGCAACCAAAGAACTCCAAGAGGCTGGAGAAACAGTATGGCTGCCATCTAATGGGAACTGACCTGGTTGTTGAGGGTGGCTCCTGGAGGGGCACCTCTGCCTTCAGCAGTTACCAGAGGACGATGTGCCTGGGGACCAGCGGCATGAAGGGCAGCTGCGGCTGCACTCTGCATCCAGGTACCAGTGGTGGGATCCTGCTCCGCCAGGTAGGGGCTCCCTTGCTCCAATGGCTGCAGGTTGGGCCCCCTCAGGCCATCATCTACGCTTGGTGAGCAGCTTTGCTGCAGAAGTTTATCGAAGCACAGGCACACAGTGAGCATACAACTTTGAAGACCGGCATTACAGTGCTACATGATACACATGAAACGTCTGACAATGGGGGCACCACCTGGCCACTTCATGCGCTTTTCAAGTGCATTAGATGCCATTTGCACACGCCAGTCAGTGGATTATTGTAAGAATGCCCTTCTGGCAAGCATCGCAAGTGTGGCAGAGCTGTGTCACTGTGCAGACTACAGACAGTTTACAGCGGTTAGGTTGTGGAGCACAAATGAGATGACGCTACCAGTTCCGACGCCATACGACGCTTTCTGAGTGGAGTTGGATGCCTAAATTGGCACAAAAGGGGAATGGGCTTGTGCTAAGTCTATTGAATCTATAGGATAGCATATTGCACATATGAAGCAAAGTGTGCTGTGGTACACCTGAGAAAATATCCTCCGATACTATGCCACATCAGCATACTCTGCAGTACCAATAAGGGGAAACAAGAGTTCTTGTGTTGTAGGAACAGTGTCTTTTAGCAAATTAAAGGCTACCTGTCAAGGATGAATGACTGTTTTTACGGATTAGGCTACTCGGCTTTGAAAAAGAGATGTTTAACTATGCTACAAATGTGATGTGAACAGTTACGAGTATGAGTGAGTTAAGAATGATTAAGTGACTTTCTGTGCATCAGGTCATCACACTGCTGTGCTTGTCATTCTTGTTCCCTAATGTTCAATTTGTTAACAGGAAGAGACAACTAGCCAATGCTTGTATGTGTGCTTAATTGTGATGGAGTCTTGATGACAAACCGAGAATGTTGCATGTGTAAACATATATTACTTACTATGTTGTGGCAAGTACCGGAATTAAAAAAGTGTTGCTTTACTGTAAATTTTGTTCTGAGCACATAAAGCATAATGATACAGTAGAATCTGATTAATATGATTCGGTTTTGTAGGATTTCCCAGTGACAATGGTCACTATCTAGAATGCAAAAAAGTTACACTTCTATTTCACCGGCTTAACATGTTCCCCCCCCCCCCAAAAAAAATATATATCTGCACCAACATTTCATATATCACTAAACTGTAATTGTATGGTACGTTTTCCAGCCACGAGATCCCGTGTAAACAAGAAAGGTTGCAAGGCACGTACGATCGAGAGCAGTAGGCACCTGCAATGGTAGCTTGCTCGCAGTACTTGACTGCCCATGTCATGGAAATTCGAGGAGTGCAAACGTAAGCTTGCCAAAGCAGCAAAAACGACAATGTGCATCTCGGGCTACTCAAGTCCCACAAGATCAGGGCACACCAGCATCTTGTGTTGTAAAGATTCATACAACGCTTCACATTACGTAGATGTCAATTACACTTGAGCCTGCTGAATTTTTTGAGTGGCTTCCTATCGTATGCTTCCCCGATTAGTATGTTTATCTTGTGTTTTTTGCAAATACGTATGGATGAGGCTTTACTGCAACATTCTCAACCGACTGCAGTTTTTGTTGAAGTGCAAAATACTAAGGCACTATGGGGGGAAAATTGGGACAGTTGGTGCGTGCCTCCTTGTCTAGCGCGGCCGTGGCTGCATGTAGCCCTCAGAGTGGGCACGGTCTGTTTCAGAGGTAATCTGCCGCATGTGCAAAGAGTGGGCATACCGAGATGGCGTGACATCACGTGCGCTGTCTTACCATGAGTTTAGTGCTGGAGGCTGTGTAATCTCGAGTTTCACAGACGCATTGAAGCGAGATGCAGATGAAGCATTCACTCCCCGCTGCCAGCGCTTTTCATGATAGCATCGTCCCACTGCGGATGACCCTACCAGCCGTGAAGGCGGAGTGGACGCGAAAGCATGGCTGCATTTTAGGATTTTTAAAAATTCGTACCACCGATGTGAAGATATCATCGACATGCCATGAAACCATATCTTTCATTGCCCATTCTTACGTTCAACAAGATGAATTTTTTTCTCAGTTAAATTTGCTTTCTTCATTTGTCCGATAATCAGAAAAATTTTGCGGCCCCTTCTGTGTAAGAAAAAAATCTATTGACAACTGCACTTATTCGCATAAAAGGTTAATATTATAATACAACCAAATTTCGATATAACGAAGCAAATTGCCGATATAACCAACTTCGTTATATAGAGGTTTAACTGTATGTGTAGAATGTCACTGAGTTCGTTAATCAATGGTGTCTCTCCAAAACTTCACAACGTGGACAAAAGTCTTTTTTCCCTTTACAGAGATGGCTTTTGTTTTCTTAGCTTTTCTATTTGACTACAGTAACTTAGAACTAAACATGGCACCAGGTCACTGATTTGACCCTTGGCAGCACAGTAACATTTTGACAGCAGCGTAATGCAAAAGACAAATGCACTAACGCTGCAGTGCACCTATGTTAATCAGTCAATCCTACACAAGGTATATTTAGTCAAAAGCTAGAATTTCTTGAAGTAAAATTTATTACAAGCAGAAAAAAAAAAAAGACAAAAAAGCAGTAGCTACATTACCACCACACAGATCTGTTCAGTATGAAAGGGAGGGAACACCTGATCAAAGTTCAAAAAATGGATACTGCAGAAGTATGATCTGAAACTAATATGTACCACAATGACTGGTTACAACAGATACAATTAAATATGAAATATGTATCGTTTTCAGTCACAGAATACACATTTGTGAAAGCAACTTGTTTTTGCAAGTTGAACCCAGCAGTGACAAGGGAAGAACTAGGGAAATTCAGCAGCAAGTAAATTAAACCCCCTATTTACCCAATGTGTCTCCATTTCCCGTTCTGCACAGAATATTGCTACATGCAACTACTTTACTGAGGGCACAACCTTGTCTGATGGGACGCTTGAAGATCTGTATTCCATTGACAATGATGGAGGAATATTTTTTCCTTCCTCATATTGCCTGCAGCTGATGATTCACTGGTCCACGTTTTTTCAGCTGAATATTAAATTCTTTTCATGAAAAAATGCATCATCAATGCATGCAAACTACATTTACTCTGTAATTATAAGGACTCACTAGAAGATACACAAGGATCACTCTACCACTTTGACATATTTCGATGGAGTCTGTGGTACCTTAGTACTATACTAGTATTTTGTAAATCTGACACATTTTTGAGTCTATCATAATTCGCGACTGCAAAGAATATGTGCACCAGGAATGAGCCAGCTAACCTGGTGGGCTGCCTGCTGCAAATGGCTGATCTCCATCTGCTGGATACTCAAGAGCTGGTAGCAGTGAATGATGCTCAGAAGCAGTTGCTGCTGAATTGCATAGTGGTGCAGGATGTCCATGTTTGGAACTCGAAATTGCGGACCTGAAAGGCACACTTTGTAAATCGTGTGTCAAGAAGAAAAAAAGCGACAGAACAAAAGAAAAAGCACTCCTAAGTTGCACACTGCATCCTTCTGGGCTAATCTTTTCCTCCTGTGTCATAGTCTTCTGACATTGCTTATGTATCTGACGAGAGTGTTTATTAAAACCCTTCCTGGACGTAACAAACCTGGTTCAGGACAAAGCCAGTCCGCATCATGTAGCACAGCCAGACAGGAGCATATGAGCGTGAGCGTGCACTCAAGCCCTGTTGTGCACAAAGCAAACGCTGCGCATAGTACTCGCTGCAATTGTATGTAGCTGTGGCCTGCTATGTAGCGTGGATACCGGGACCGCCGTGGGATGCCACGACAAGTTTGCCGACACTGTGGTTTGCCGAGCACAACCGCATTTGGCACCAAACGGAAATAGTGGCGTTTATATGAACACCCAAAATCAAATTTGAATTGCGCACCATGGTGACGTTCAGTAGGCGGAGCGCTGTGGACACATCCTGCTTCCCTGTAGCCTTTGCAGTGAAAATCATTGAAGAAGGAGCAGAAGCATCAAGAATGCTGTTTGATTGGCAATAATTGCTACTGCTGAACGCACTTAAAAAATTTTTTGAGGCAATGTATTTCTGAAATAGTCCAATTTAAGTTCACATGCATTTCTTTCGATAAAAAGTGGTTCAGGGACCCCTTGAAGGCATATCGCCTACCCTAGGTGGCAAAAAAATGTCCATTAAATAACTTGTGGCCATACTTCACATTGCTATGACTGTGAATTAAGAAGTCGGGAGAAGCATATGCTGGCCCAATGCTCCGAGTTGTTGGTAATACATGAAAAAGCCTTCAATAAGCTGACAAGAACTCCTCTGAAAATGTTTTCTTGATATTTGCATGTCTTTTAACATTCAGAAGCACAAAATACAGTGTCACTTCAGCAATAAAAGTTCGGACCAGAATGAGTAAAAAAGAAAAAAAGTAAGGATGATTACAAAACACTGATCAAGAAGACTCCGCAGCAACAAATGCTTCAATGTACCCTTTTGTGGGGCTACAGAAGACTTTGGAGACGACAAGATTTAAAGGGATAATAAAGAAGAAAATATTTTATGCTGCATTAGTAAATTAACTTTCTTCAATACCAAAAAAAGTCACTCTTATAGTGTGAAGGGGCTTGATATGCCAGAAAAGATGCAAATAAAAATTACGACAGTACCCACCTAACAATCAATGCTGACGTAAATTCAGTTTGCAATCAAGCAATGTAGCGACACGTTGTATTGCTACCGCTTAAACACATCATGTCTGAGATGTGTATTGCAGCCTCTCTTACTTCCCTCTGGACACACTTCATCGTCTAACAGAGTGACCGCGAAGTTGGCACTTGGCCTCCGAGATGCGTGGCATGCCGGTGTGTGCATACACTGAGAAAAGCTTCGTGTATGGGACGCGTACTGACTCCGGGCTCCTCTCTCATGCTTCCCTCTGGACTTGTTGGGCATCTAGCGCCGCCGCCGCAAAGTCTGCACGTGACCTCTGAGAGGCGTGGTGCACCAGTGCTCACAAACGTTGAGAATCATTGCCTAATTGGCCGCAGGCATTTGTAGTGCAGCATGCTAAAGCATCAGGCTACTATGCTTGAGGCACCCGTGTGATGCAGCTTCAATTCCGCCCAGCATTGCAGAAATTTTAACTGACTTCTTTTCCACTGGAAAACAGCATTAAAGAGCTTAGATAAGGACAGCATACATACATAAATGCATTCTACAAAATGGGTGAAGTTCCTTAAGAATGCTAACCGCATTGAAACAAAAGACCTTGTGGCATTGCCAGCTCGAACTTGTAACGCCAGCTTGCCAAGACATCATTAACTTTGACAGTGTCTGCTCAGGCCTAATTAGTAGGGGTGCGCGAATACCAAATAGTAGATTTCGAATCAAATATTGAATCGACTCGAATCCCGATAAACAAAGCCGAATATCGAATATCAGAAAATTTAACACCAGTTCTCGTGCTTCCAAATTTTGTGCAAAAAACATAGTGCTGCACATGCTCAGGAAGCTAATCACATTACTTAACAAGAATCTTGCCAGCTATCAGTAACTTAGGTACTTATGAATGGAGATGCATGGCATGTACTGCTCTTATTAAAGGGAACAACAAGTTAGTATGCCAGCACTAATAACAACTCAGTTCGTATACGAAAGTTTTGAAAATATTTCTTATTGATAGAATGTCCATCAAACCGAATTAAGTGCTTTTTCCTCCGTGAAGCTGAACAAATAGCGAAGTTGTCCTAAATACTGTTACGTATACAGATGCCCGAGAATGACTATATACAGGAATATTTACAAGTGCATGCACATGTATTCTTGCCCAGAACAAACAGCCCATGCCAGGCTATAACATCGTCCTTATCATCTCTATAGGCCTGGTCTTAGTAAATGAAATAACTGTTCCGTAGCATTATCCCTGTCGGCAAAAGCACTGTCCAGGAGCTCTAAAGGGAGTTGTTGGAAGCACAATGGTAGATCTTGAGCCTTAATACGTGAACAATGTCACTGGATGGAAGGAGAGACGACGAGGTAGAACTGACAGGGGCAATCTTGTAGCTGACAGGTGTCACTCGGTGCAGCACACGGTATGGTTCCGTGCACTGGGAAAGAAGTTTTTTAGAGAAGCCCACACGGTGAGAAGAGAACCAGAGAGGCACAAGCACAGCAAGAGAGGAAGTCGCTTTGTGGTGCAAAGCATCATACCATCTCTGGTTCCTTTGTCACGCTGTAAGCCAAGCATGGGCAAGCTGACGGGCGTGGTCAGCCCGCGTGATGGCATCACGTGCATACTTGCTAGTGGAGGTGGCAGATGGTAGGAGCACAGTGTCGAGAGGTAAAGTCGGAACTCGTTCTTACAATAGGAGGAAAGGCAAAAATACAGCGATATCATGACGAGAGCAATTATACACAAAAGTTACGTAGGGAAGAGCAAGGTCTCAATCATGGAGGTTTGGCAATACATATATAGCAAGCATGTCTGTCAGAGTTGCGGTTAAAGCGTTCCGTAAGGCCATTGGTCTGGGGATGATAAAAAGTGGTCAGTTTATGTTGAGTCGAACACAGTATGTTGGCAATGACACGAGAGAGAAAGTAACGGCCACAGTCAGCGGGCAATTGTCTCGGGGCACCGCGAAGCAATAGAATGTCACGTAACAAGAAGTCCGTGACATCAGTTGCACAACTGGTCAACAGGGCTAAGGGGAGTGACACTGGTGGCATTGGGGCAAAGGCAAGTGGGAGTAGCAGGGCTCAGCCACATGTTCTTGAGGGGCAACTTGGCCAGAGCTGGGCATATAGTAGCGATAGTGGCCACGTGCAGTAAAATAACCGGGAAAACTTGTGTGTGATGTAGAACTCCAGCGACTTCGGCAGTGATGGGAGATAAGGCCAACACAGTGATAATGAAAACATATACGCTTGTCGTCAGGAGTTTGCCATGTGGACACATTCCAGAACTGTGGAGGGAAGTCTCATAGGGGTCGAGGTGGAGTTGCAAAATGTGGCTGGACATCAGAGCGTGGAGCTGAGGAGACAGAGTTGATACTCATGCTGGCGATCTCCTGTCAGACGATGGATGGGATAAGTGGTATAGGAACTGAAGGCAGGCTGAAGGACTGAACTTCCAAGGTAGTTTTTTTTATTTATTTATATCGGTCCGCCTTGAGCGCCTGCCTTGAGTTCAAGGCGAAGGATACGCATAACATTACCGGAAGTGCTGGCTGGACGAAAGAGACGATCACACGATGATGTCACTGCGGTATTCGGCAAGTGCTGGAACTAATGTGCAATGTGTCGGCTTTTTGCTTGTTCAAGAAAGCAGCATTCTTTAATGATGGCGTGAACAGTCACGACGTTCGTAAACACAAGCAAGTTGAAAGTCTGTAATACATTTAAAGAAGCACTTGCTTGGTATCGGTCCGATAAGATACAGTGTGATTTAGACCCTTTACAAGCGAGGCAGGGTGAAAACCTCGCACTAAAAAAACAACAACAAAGAAATCAATAGTTATGCATGAAGCAACTCGCAACAGTTCAACCTGCGCGAAGCCACGCGTAAAATCAATGCAATAACATGAAGTGCGTGTCAGCTGGTGTGAAGATTTACCAGGCCGCATAAAACCAACAATTTCAGTTCTTGCAAGCTTCAGCATCTTTAACGTACAACGCAATGCCCTCGTGCAGTCGTGCTGCCTAGCTAGCTCCACACGGTAAAGAAGTGGCAAACGGTAGCAGCGGCGAATAGCATTCAGAACTTTAGCGAAATGCCTTTAAACTGCATGTTGCACTGCAGACGAATTTGGTTGTGTACCCGTCTAAATATGATCGAGTGTAGAAAACACCGACACGACAAAGGAAACGATGAGAAGAAATTTCCTGCCGAACGGGGCAATCCATTGCTACCGTTGCTCCCGCTGATGAGGTTTTGCAGGGAATGATTAGAACCGTACCGCCAGCACGTTATTGCCGGTATTTGGCACCCCACCATGCAACTATTGTTCTTCAACATTCTTTGAAGCTTTGGCCCCCCACACATGCAAAGGTTGTTACTTATTTTGCTCTGAAAATGTGAATATGACAGGGAAGCAAGATCACTGACAAAGAAAACTACGGCATGTGGCTGGCTCCTTTCCCCAAGTGTACTACACAAGGGCCACCAGTGGCGCATCCATCGGCATGCACTACGTGCATAAGCGTTGTTCTCGCCAACGTGACGTAGCGCTTGCGCAAATCATGCTTCGTTGGCCTATTGTGCGCCTTACCCGAGCTATTTTTTTTCTGACTTTTATTAGTTTGAATTTCGTATAATTTCAATTTTTGTAGCATCCCCGTGGAATTCGAATTAACGAGCCTTTACTGCATTTCACAATGATGGCAGCTGTGAATATGCCGTGCCCTCGCTTTTGTTGGCGAGGTGGTTTGTCGGCTTTCTGAGGGTTGTGCAACCGCTGTGAACAGAACTGCATTGAGTTGGTAACCATAACTTTAGTCACGGACACCCGACAACGTAGCTCCGATTAGGCCTAACAGGCTAGACAGTATGAATGATGGAGTGGTCACAACAAAATTCGCCGCTGGCCAATGTGATGACGGGCGCAAACTGCCGTGGAAAGCTTGTCGTGGGTATGTTTCTACAGGTAGCTCATCAGAGATCGGCTGCGACATCACGCATATGGGTTATATTGACGGCCGTTGAAGTGGTGTTCGGGTCCGCGGTCGACCAGCTGGCAACCACTGCATGCCCACATGCCAAATTCGTCTGTGTGCTAGCATGTGGGTATAAAATTCCTAACTGTGCGAATCTGTGTGTGTGATCACTGAACTCGCAAATTGGGTGCAATTGGCATACTTTCTGGTGACTAATTAACCCAATCATCACACATGCTTCCGCGCTTTCCTCACGCACTGCTTTTATTGGTCCCTCTGTTCATGTAGTGTTAATAGTTTTTTGATCGATCCAGTCAATCTGGTCAAACCTCGTATCGATAACCATCGCATGCCGTGAGAATGCTGCGCATGTCAAGGCACCGACCACGACCGGGTCATTCATCGAAGGTGTCGATATTCGAAAAACTTAATATTCCAGAAATTTAATATCAGATATCTGATTTGCAATTTGAATTATTTGAACGTTCATTCTTAGATTTAATATTTAATATTTGAGTATTCGCACACCCATACTAATTAGCTTTTTATAGGGAAAGATGGACTACTGCTGTAAAGGAAGAAGGCAAGCATTGAACATAGTAAGTTACGAAAGCTTTTACTGAGCCTCAATGACACAAATACAAAAAAAAGAATACTTTTAAATGAGTCACACTGGCAATACCAGAACTAGGGTTTCAGCATGAAATTTAAGAAATAGAACTTAAACCTTCCTTTTCTCTACTATAATCAACCTATTACTGTAAAATTAATGAAGACACGAGTTTTGAAGGGATACTTCATCAGCCTAAATTAATTTAGCGTTTCTCTTTAGTGTCTTTTTAAATGTTGAACTTGAACTATGACATACATTTTCTTTCTTTTTTTTCTTTCTTTCTTTCTTATTTTTTCAAAGTGCTGTAGTTTGAGGTGCAGGCTACAGATGTGAAAAGATTGTAAATGTCTTGGGAGAGATGCATGCCATCTTCAGGCTTCACCTGGTGACATGGCAGCTGCAGAGGTGCCAAATGCCTGTTGCTCTTGCAGAATTGACTGGCACATTGCATTGGTGTGCTCCAGCTGCTGCAGAAGGTGGTGTGAGAGCTGATGCCATCCTGGAACCATTGGAAGCCCCGACACTCCAGGCATGGACTGAAGACCTTCAACTTCAGGAGGTGCCTGCGACTATGTACGGCGAACAACAAAGCAATGCAAAAGCTTTTATTTAAATTCGAAGAAAACTGGTATAATATGAAAGTTATCATAGATATTTTAAGCAAGCTGAACATGGGTTTTTATTTTGATCAATGGGGTTTAATGGCACAAAGGCTACAATGGCTAGAGATTGCCAGTATGTACAAATGTTTTATCATGACTCAGTATAAAAATTACTGCAGGGATGATGAGTTCAAATTTGCAGGGGTTGTAAAGGGCTTAAAAGCTGTAACTTGCAAAGGCTGCAAAACATTTTAAAGCACGTTTTTTACCACTCTGAAGCTCATCTCTCGTACCTCAATGGGGAGATGAGACTAGCACCAATTCTGGTGCCCCTATGTTCCTGCTAAAACAAGGTTGCTGTGGAGGTTTGCGAAACATGGAAAATTCTGCTTTAGATAGTATGTGATCATTCATCATACAAGGGTGAATCAGAAAGTCTTTGCCCCTATTTTTTATTAGCCAAAATAAGGAACATACAGATAATTACAAATATACATACTATTCTACGTACCTTACACTATCTTCAACACAGCCCCGCCCCCCCCAATAAAGATATGCCACAACACTGTTTTTTGTCCTACCTTTAGATATTGCTTCTCTGATATGTAAGGCTATGCTAACAGACCAAGTAGAGCCAAAATTGAGAAGCACCAAAAGCAAATTGAATTGAATACTGAATGCTTTTTGAATGGTTTTCGAATATTGAACAACCATTTTCCCTGGTAAGTTGGTCCTGATTATATTCGAAGGCAATAAGTGTTCAATACAGTCGAACCCACTTAAATGATACCGTTTTTAACAATATATTGGTTATAACAATGAGAAGCTGCTGAACCGTCAACTTTTGTATGTTTTCTATGGTGAAATAAGCCGCTTACTACAATGCCTCAATGCCACATTATCAGTTATAACGATGAAGTCTGGCTGCTGGGTGTTTGTGCCGAAAGGTAGTAAAATGCAAAATCCTTGAAAAAAAAAAGAAAGAGAAAACGAGAAATTCTAGCCGCTGCACGATGGACCACTGCTACAACAGCCGCCGCATGCTCATTTTCCAGCCATCTCTGCGTGCCTCTTTCCCGTTGCCCTTCCACCCCTCCAAACACGAATGGGCTGTGCCCATAGCTCTAAGCCGCCCCACCCTTCGAAACACGAATGGACCGCGCCAACTGCACTGCTCACAGATTGCTCACTGGCTCCTCATTCAGCGCAGTTCTACAAACAGTTTAATCGCTCATGTTCGTTTTTGTTGGCTGCGTCAAAATCGTTCCTGGCCACGTGGTTTCTCAGCCTTGTTTGACCAACAGTTGGTTCAACTCGCTGCAGAAGCGGAAGATGGCTGATTCGCCTGCTGATCATTGGCAATACACGACGTTGCCGGTGAAAAGAAAGTGCATGGCTATAGATTTGGAAACTAAGTGCTTCTAAACGAAGAGGCGATCGTTGCGAACATTCTTGCATCGGATAGCGATGGCGACGACGGCAGTGATGTCGCGGTAGGGCAAGCTGCGTCAACATTGTCCTCACAGGAGACCGGGCAGAGGATTCAGTCCCTCCGGGGCTTCGTTTTCCCGAAGAACCTTCTGCTGCACTAAGTGGAGCATATTGGAGAAGGATGTCGTCTAGCTTTGCGTAAAGCATACAAGGTTGACGGCGATAGGGTTTTCTTGTGCAAGCCATGAGAAGTACGTGGCGAGATGCTTGTGGCGATCTTGCCTCAGCGTTTCTTCTGGATTTCTCAAGCTGACAGGCTGCTGTGGCAACCTTCTCGCAATTTTTGAAAGGCCCCTTCTGGGACCACCCCAAAACAATGCCTCGGTGGTGCTCACATATCGCTTGCCACCCATGACCCCTCTTTGCAGTTGTTATAGCAGTGCCATTCTTTAACGCCGACAGCCACGACTTGTTACACACGATCGATGTGCCCAGGAAGCAGTTAAATGAATGAACACAATCCGTAGCCGGATGGAGGAAGGTGGTGGGGAGGGACACTGGCCTGCCCGCCATTATTGTTTTCTCCCACCATCTCTGCTATCCCCCTATTTTCATTTTTTTATGCAACCCGGTCATAACAATTATCGGTTATAACAATGGAATTTTCGTAGCACTTGGACATTGTTATAAGTGGGTTCGGCTGTAGATCGATAATTAGAAATACTATAAAATATGCCTATCTAAAGCTTATTTGAACACGCTGCCATGGACAGTTTCCTGAAATTGTCAAAAGTGGGAACCTACCAATTTATTCCTCCAAGGCCATGTTGAATGCACAACAATTAATTTTTTTGCCCACACATGTCACAAATCACTCATGCTTAGGAATACGCTAACCCTAAAAAGCCCACATTGACTGGCCACAAGACCGATATGACTGCAAAGCACGTTACGCGCCTCCAAGTGCTTATCATGTGTTTTTATGAGGATAAGTTTTTCTTGCTGTGCCGACAAAGAGGATCCAGAGAGTAGAAACAAAGCTTGAATATCAACACTCACCGGTTCACCATGGAGGCCAGATGAATGCTGACGTTGCAAAGGTGTACCGATGATGCCAGCAGCACCATGCCAAAGGCCCCACTGACTGCTCCCACTGTATGTGCCGTTAACTGCAGCAAATGTAACAATGGGGAGAAGCACCATTTTAGAATTCCGCCAAGTGAATCAACTAACAATGATCACAACTAGCAAAATTTGACTATGGTGTGCTGAAAAGAATGCAACCAGTTTTTTACAAGAGAGCCAAAAGGGTATAGATGAGAACCCAAGAAAGATACGAAGCAGTCAACTGCATGACAAATGGACCCAGACATCTAGAAAAAATTAATTCGAGGTTTTTGTTTCTAACAAGAACAATTCACATGAAACTAAGAATAAAGTAAAAGAGAGTTTGCTGTGATCCATTGTAGATTGTCGTCATCAGGCTGCTGCTAAGTATGAATGAGCAGATGAGCACAGCGGAAAATTCTACTTGAAATGTGTGACGAACATCACAGAAACCGAGATGCTCAATATTTCATCATCATCATCATAAGCCTATCTTTATTTAAGTTCGCTGCAGAATGAAAGCCTCTTCCTGCGATCTCCAAAACCCCTGTCTTGCGTTAGCTGATTCCAACTTGTGCTTGCACTAATCTGAAGGTTGTTAATTTGAATCCTCCTCCAGGCCACTACATTTTCAGGTTTGGAATGGCGTCTGACAGTGGAAAATAAAAACGACATTGGCAAGAGCCAGTGGGGCTATACTAGTCCAGGTTCAACCAACTCAGGAAGGCCCACTAAGCTTCAACAAAGGCACTGCCTCAAGAGAACAGGAATTAGGGAATTGGTCTCCCTGGTGCAGTATTCGGCCACTACTTCACTCATGACTCATAAGCTCAATACTATTTAGTACTACATAAAGCTAACAGACACGAAAGCTAAGCAAAGTTTGAGGGAAACGAAGTTCTTTTGTTCAAATAAACTGTTTAATAAACTGTAGTGAAGAAGTATAGCTAAATTGACAACTTGATGTCAATGCGAACAATACCCACGCCCCCTGCATGACGTGCTGTGGTGCCTCTGATGACGGACTGTGGTACATGCTACGTGCCTCCATTTTCTTGGGTATTTACGTACAACAGTGTCACCTCATTAATTCGAATTTCATGGGACCGAAAAAAATGTCCGAATTAACCGAATGCCAAAATATCGAGGTTATCAAGAAAACAACGAACAAATGCTTACTACGTCAATACGCTTTTATTTAATGAACGAATCAGCAAATCCTGATTTTATTTTGCTGAAACGCATGCAGGAGGCAGCAATTCTTGTCATCTCATCACTGATTAGCGCTTGCAGCGGCGAAGGCCTCGCGACTTTCTTGTCAGCGCAGCTGCATCTGATACATGCTTTTCACTACCGTGCGACATCCAATAATTATTTCGCCAGTGAACTGCTCGCCAACAGATCATCCGTCCATCACAATGTAGCCAGTGCTTTTTTTTTTTAGGCTTGTACTGCAGCTCAGAAGGAGCAAAAACGAAGATGGAAGGGGTAATGAAAAGGAGCGGAGAACAGGGAGCGCCCACCCTGTTCTCTGTTCCTTTTCATTACCCCTTCCACCTTCCTTTTTGCTCCTTCTGAGCTCGCTGTTCTCCGTTCCTTTTCATTACCCCTTCCACCTTCCTTTTTGCTCGTTCTGAGCTGCGCTACAAGCCTAAAAAAGTCATGACATACTAACTCGTCCAAACTGCTACACTTTTAGCCAGTGCTCATCTTTGACAGCTTTGTGCACTGAGTCAAAATGACACTACTGTTTGCTGCAACCGCAGCGGACAAAACCGTGGTCGCTATCGACACCATCATGGATGGCATGTATGCAGTTTTGAAGGCACGTGACTAACGCATGCACAGAGTCACTATGAAACTACTGTTTGCCACAACTGCTACAAATGTAACCACAGTCGCTATTGATGCAATCATGCGTGGATGGCAACGACACAGTCATGAAGGCAGGCGGCCGAAGCGGTGTGATGCGTGGAGGTAAACGCAAGAATAAAGGCTTTAAAAACACAAATAGGGAAGAAGCATTTCTGCGTTGTTGTCATTCACATACTATTTTTGCTGATAACTATGGTGATGCAGACCCCGCTACTTTGTTTCTGTTGGATGCTGGTGCCAATTTTACTCTTTTGTGGCGCATTTGCGGTGCTATGGGCTCAGCTACAGCTCCTTTACCCACATGCCAGTGCCACTTTTGCTAGATAGTGCCAACCTTTGATGTGCACCGCTGTTCCCTGATTTGTCGCTCATACCAGTTCCGCTTCTGCAACTTCCGCTTCTGGCGTTTCCGTTTCCAGTCGTTCGGCTTCCGGGATATCTGGTTCCTGAATTTTTGCTTGTTGCACGCTCGCATCTCTATTCAGCAGCGATGTCACTTCCGCCTAAAACTAAATGCTGGGACTAAGCAAGTTCTGTTTGATGCCGGAAGCTGAGGGGGTGAACGAGGGAGAAGCATGGAAGAGGAGGGTAGGTTGGCTAAAATGTGTATGGAGGGGCTTTAGGCTCGCTGAGCTCTGTGAGTTGTTCGAATTCACTGTAGTGCAGTCAGATAAGTCTGTATTAACGAGAGTCTGGCTGGATTAAATAATGCATATGCATGCTGGGACCAGAGAAAGAGCCTGAATTATTAGATTTTTTAAGTTAATGAGAGCCGAATTAACGAGGTTTTATTGCACCAGCATCAAGAATTCATGAGGTCAGGATCTACGAAAACACTTAATTGCCATGAAACCTGAGGAAGCAGCCTGGGATTCAGAGTTGTGGCCACTATAGTAGAACATCCAGCATGGATACTGATCTACCTATTGACAAGCTGTATGGCCAAACTTCATGAAAATTCCTCTTCTTCAGGAAAGCCATGCCCTGCTAACTTCTGATGCCAATGACATGCATGTTTAACCTTGCTTGGAAAATGTTAGCTTAGCTCACAAAAGCTTCACTCGAATTTCAAATTTCCAGCGCTAAGATGCATAAATAATTAAGTACTATATGTATAGTAACTCCTGCTAGCATAACCTTTCACATTATGGTGGCCACACATCTCAGTGGCTGAAACGCTGCTTTCATTTTTTTATATCATCAAGCCATATCCTAAATGCACAATGCATCTCTCTGGTTCATGACTGCCACTTCTGAGTGTTCGATGCCGCTTATGGAACCATACAGATGCAGTGTAAGCAAATTAAGTCCTTTTTGTATGCTGATGTACGTAAGACAGTAGTACCTGTGGTGCAAGACATCTCAGGTGTCAGACACCACAGGTGTGAAAAATGGAGCTGCCAAGATGTCCTTCTGTCTCACCTCTGGACGGATGCGTGTTGGTCAGTCGATTGTCTGTGCGCCCCGTAGGCAGAGCAACTGGCTCTGCAGCTGTGTGATGCTGTTCTTTCCCAGCAAGAGATGATGGCATAGAACGCCCGTTGTCGTTTTCAACGTCACTCCGGCTTCCTTAATGGCAAAAAAGAGAAGAGGAAAGTGGACATGGGAAAACATTCATAAAAAAGAAAAAGAGTGAGGTAGCAACAAAAGTCAAACAAATGGAGAGTTACCACTCTGATCATGCTGCAGTGTTGGAAGACGTGCAGTTCACTTCAAAAGAACCATAGAAGGTATAAAAAATTTTGAGCAGTACATGAGGTGACAAAACCAATATACAGTGGAATCTCAATAAATCGAAAGCACTTAAACAGAACACCATCCTCATGGTTGGTTGGTTTTGTATTCATGCAATGCTCTCTGCAATGTCTCTCAGTAAATGGAACTCCTGATAAATGAAACCAATTTCCCTGGTCCCTTGAGGTTCTGCTTAAAGAGAGTCCAGTGTACTAGTCAGTGCGGTGACATAATACAGTTCATTTTACTGCAGCTTTACCATAGAGCTTTTACCAGAGAGTTACTACAGTGTGTGACAACTTTTTTATTTTAACAACTGTAAAGGAAGATTTTGAGCTTACCACTGCTATTCGCTCATAGTTTGCAACAAGACTGTGTTTTCTGCACTGTTCAATAATACATTTGGCATTGTTGTTGACATAGTTTAATTGGACAGTTAGTCTTGCAAGGTGGCAAAATCAGACCACCTCACTGTAGCAGCTCACTTCAATGCTGAGATATGCACACGACAGTTGCTATTGCACACAACAGTTGTTTTTTAAAGACAAACCAGGCAAGCAAACATGCAATGAGTTTTATCTGCCAACACAATGACTGTGAAGTGTCCAAGTTGGCAAAAATTCATAGCTTACATGGGTAGCATGACAGAACTCGGAAAAAAACAAGAGAACATGAAAAACAATGTTGAAAAACATAAGATTGTTTACAATAACATACTTTAACACATGTTTAGTTTTGTAGGCACTGTTCCATCTTTGAGCAGTTCAGACCAAGAATAATAAAAATGATAGCACAATTTGGAGCCCCAAATGTGATCTTGTTGCGAAATTTGAGAGAAAGCAAAGCAGCAGTAAGTGCAAAATCTCCTTTTAGCGCCACTGATCGGCATGCCATCATGGAAGCCAGCGGCACGCTTGGTCGCTTTTAAAGTTGTTGGAATAAAAATGAAGGTCACAGTGCAGACTTCACAGCAGTTACCAGTAACACTTGAGTCAGTAACACTTGAGTTCGTGGCTCTTGATACCTGTTGTGTCATCTCCTCACAGCCACAAGAATTATGAGCCAGAGTATCAATTGCTAGGTGGTGTTTAGGGCACCATCTGATCCTTGGATGGAAGAGGAAATTTCACTGAGTGAGCTAGTGTAAAGCACTCATACTTATGCCCTGCAGGAAAAGGTACTAACCTTCAACTACTGTTCTACAGTTCGCTCCAATAAAATTTTTGTACAGGATATCGAATTGCAAAACCATAAAGCGAGGCATTCAAAATATGCAAGGGTCACACAATTGGTTTCATACGTTTTAACTCCTGTCACTGACAAGAAAGCATGTTACTTAGCACAAAAATGACACAAAGGGAATACAATAGCACACTAACAAAATTTTGTCCCAGACTTGAAATATTACTAGTCTCAATCATCTCTTGTATTCAACCTGTCATTGTTTCTGTCGTTATTCTCACTACACAATTTTGCGATTCCTTAATTTTGCACCTTTGAATATCCCATTTTTATGCCAAACCAAAACAATAGAACATTAGCTGAAAGCCAGCAAATTGTGCTGACCACACTCAAATCTTTGTCCTGTGTTACATGCTGCATACTCAAGGATGACACAATAACATTTGCTATGCATGTGTGAAGCACACCAACGAGCTTAAAGGGACACTAAAGGCAAATACTAACTTGAAATGGACTGTTCATATACCGTTTCTAGGAACCTCGCTACACTTGTTTCGTGCCAAGAAAAGATTTAGTTTATGATAAAATCTCATCTGCAGGGTCCGAATACCTCTATTGCAAATCAAATCTCCCACCACCCAACCGGAGAGTGGTGATTTTGCATACGCCATCACTGCGATTTGCGGCTGTTGGTGAGCAAAACGGCGCCCTACAGACAGGGGTACAGTGCTTTGCACAAAACGCAAATGCCCAGCCATGGAGAAACTGAGCCACGACAGAAAGGTGGATTCGCCGCTTTTTGGGCAAGTGGCGTAGACCATTTGGGCATCCCACGACGTCACATGGAAGTTGAATACTCTGCTACTTGCAATTTCTGTGAGCTTCGTGAGACAGCAAAACCAACACAGCAATAAGTGATAATGAAACTACTGAAAAGCGAAAGCATGGAGGGTGCAGAGTGGAGCAAAAACGAAACCTTTCGACCGCCCACGTCGTTGTCAGAGTTAGTATTTCAATGAGTTATTTTTTCTAAAAACGAAATAGAACTGGACAAGTGGCGTTTCTTTTGGCCTATAATGCAATACAATGATGTTTTTATAACAAGTGGTTGAGTACTAGTGACCGAATTTAAATGAGGAGTGCCTTTGTCATCAAGCAAGTACTTGAACGTTCCGGGGAAGTCGCTAACATGTCCTACATTTAGCTCAATTTCTCGATTACTAAGGCTCTGTTCGCAATAATATTGACGCCTTAGAGATTCTCAAGCACTAATCTATTACTTTGTTTGCCTTTAACCTTTTGACTGCCAAGTTTTTTTTTTTTCTTCCTGCAACATAGCTCCTGCCGGGCTTTTTTAATGTGTTGGTTCAGTGGACATTTCACGCTACATAAAAGCAGTTTTTTTTGCTGGTGTTTTCTCCTATTTAAGTATTCATGAATAGTTCATAAATTTCTTCGTCTATCATTGTCCTGGCATGCCACGTTGGTACATACCCCCTTGGTCATGGTCACAACTGCCCTCTTGATGCGCAGTCCCAGCCATATTTCTTTTTCTCTCTTGTTGGCTCAGCGGACATTTTCTGCTAGATAGAAACTGGTTCTCCATCATTGGTCTCTTTTGATTCATAATTAATTAGGTATTCATAAATCTCTTTGCTTGTCAAAGTGCGGAGAGACCTGCCACAGTAGTTCGTCATGGCTGCGTGGCTGTGAAAGAGCGACAAAGCACTGGGACATTTGCTCCAGCTGCAGTCAATAATTTAACTTGAAAGGATCTTGTGTGTTTAGGCTACCTTTCCAAAGATGGCACAACAGCAATACAATGTCATTTTTTGCACGAGTTGCTTCTGAAGCAGGAAAGAGTGTGCTGTAAACACAAAATGAGCATACTCAGGAGTGGCAGCCAAAGGGTTAACAGGTCTGAAAAATAGACGGAACTTGCCCTAAATTTTAGCATCCAGTCCACCAGGAGCCTCCAGGAGACAAGCAGGATGTGTATTACTGGCCATATGTTGGTATTTTGCTAACAGTTGCTAGCTTTGTGCAGTCTTCCTACTTCTGGAAAACCTACTATGTATAGCACATGCTTGCGCTGCTTTATAGCGAGGTGCTTTAGCATGAAGGGTGGCAATGGTGTAACAAGAAATGTTTGCAGGACTAAATTGCACTTAAAGAAAAACACAAAGCTAAGAAGTTGTGTGCCAAATGCATGGAAGGCACGATGGCAAGCTTACTGTAAAGCACTGTCATGTAAAAAGGTCCTACAAGGGATTCAATAATAAAAACTGGGCCATGTCAATTCCACAACCACTTAGTTGTGACAGTTTTATTGTTTTCAATGCTTCATTATTTGGTGGCACCCTTTCAGTCCTTGTTGCACAACTGCAACAGTATTTTCTATTCATGTGCAGTACATTATGCACCATGACTGCTACCAATGACCTTGATACTCTGCTGTGGAAGCGTGCAACTGAAAAGTAGTTCTCTACTGCAGCACTGTGCCGGGTAGTGAAGCCATGGTGCATGCTGTCCTGCAGATGACGCTTGTCGAGGAGATGTTTTCCAACACAGTGTGTACTTTCCGAGAAAATTCCAACGCTTTTAAGGTGGCTGTCTTACTCCGGCAGTATGCACTCCACATTTTAGACAATGTTCACAAACACGCTGGGAGGCCCTAATGAGATGTGAGCTATATTGCATTAGAAAGCTTACTTTCTCCGCCTTCAAATGGCACCTACTAGTATCGTCTAGCATGAAGGGTTGCTTGACAGCAATCAAAACATTAGAAGTAAAAACATCACTCTTGCTGTACTAGCTTCCAAACTCCAACATTCATGGCAAAACTATTCAAGATTACATAATGTGGTTTGCTGTGCCTTTAAATTAAATGTACCTAATAGAATACTTTAACAGGGCAATTCTGCTTTGAAACAATTAGAAATATATATAGACCCCACTAAAAAAGTACAAAGCAATAGTTATTTATGATACACAATAGATATACTTATGATACACAATAGATACATAAGCAGAAGCATCATTTCTGGATGCTTCTGCTTATGAATGTGAGCCTCAGACACAGTTAATTATCCTACAAGCAAAATTAAATGTCTCACAGTGTGCTAATAGTGTGTGTTAAAAGCATTCCCTAATGACAACAAACAAATGCAGCTTGACTCCTGCTGTGATTCCTGAGTCATTGCATTTATTGACGGTCTCCCAATACATAATTATGAGAGGGATTGAGAAATGGGCCATGCTTTAATGACTTATTTCTTGCACAACTGTTTGTGAAATATTGCCGGAGAAGTCACCAGTTAGAAAGTAGGCAACAAAATTGTTGCAATTCATGCAAGTTAGCAGTCCAAGTTAAGAGTAGTCAGCATTCACAGCCCACAATTAACCAACCTTTGCAGAAAGTGGCATAGGTTAACACAGTCATGAGCAATCATAAAAAATGCGACAAAGTATTCATTAGTTTTTGCAGCCACAAGGCAGGTGCACGAAGAATAGGGTGATTTTAATGCCTACACATCATGCTTGGTTATTAATACCACATTAGTACTTGATATTTTAAACTTGTACACAATACTTGCATTGCTTGAAAAATCTGTCAGTAAAAGCTTTTTGATGAGACATTCTAAAACTACGCAAACATTCTTTAGGACTGGAGAGTCTGTTATGTTGGCGAAACCTCCGCCTTACAGTGTAGGGGGGAAATGTTTACCTTCAGAGTCATGTCCTGCCTCAACGCTTCCTTCCTGCCGGTCCTCGTCATCCTCCTCATCGTCTTCCAAGTTCTCCTGTGTACTAGAGCCACCCCAAGTGGCAGCGATTGTTGTGTTTCCTCCGGCCATGACGCTTCCTGGCCCTGAAGCACAGCAGTAAGGCAGGTCGCACGGGCTCAAGAGGTTGGTCTTAGTATGCGCTGCAAACTAAATCCTACTGAGGACAGGTGGGAAGCATTCTGTGGGAAGAACTACAATACCTACGCCAGCTGACACATTAAATTTTTTTAATGCTGTCACAACCCAGGAGCACACTTTGTTTTTAACATGCCTGCTAATGGCACATAACTAACCTCAAAATACCATTACAGAGTATGCCGCTGCCTTCTGCTCAACACAACTTTCAGCACGAAAGGCTGTTGAATGGAGCTGCATTTCATTCAATCCAAAGGCAACACAAGGTTCTCCTTATTCTTGTTTAAAGCACAACCAAAATTTTGCGGTTTAATCTCTTGAAACTGCACATTGAGTTACGAAGGAGGTTGTAGTGAATGGCTCTGGATTAACCTGGGTTTCTTTGATATGCGTATAAATCAAAGTACCCAAGCATTTCAGCATTTCGACCCATTTTAAAGGCAGTCTTGATGGAGAGGAATCAAACCCACAGCCTCACACTAAGTAGCAGAATGAAACAGCCACTGAGTCACATTAGCGGGTGTTCTTTATTTTTGGCTGGAGCTTCTTTCAGATGACTGAGCACTGTTCACTGCATAACCGACTTGCCATGGCTAGGCAATTGAGCAATTTGCGTTGTATTTGCCACCTGACTTCATTTACCAGGTTTTCAACCTGATGCAGAGACCAACCACTAAAATTAGCAGCATTCTGCTAGCCACTGACACATCAAGATGGAAACAGAACTGCATGTCACAGCATCAAAACTTAGAACTGGGCGAGTTGGTGTGGCTCCATCTTAACAAAAAACCAGCGTAAAAATGACGTGGACAAGCAAAGAAACGACAAACAGAGTTGCGTGCCAGTGCCCATAGTTGTAGTTTCTTTGCTTGTCTACGTCTTTTTCGCGCAAGTTTTTTGTTAAGATGATACATGCCACAGACCTAAGTCCTACACATTTTTTTAGTGGAAAAATGTGGCACACAACGGGAGAAAACAACAAGAAAAGTAGACAGGCTGTCACACTGTGTTATACAACTACACCTTGATACAACAGACTTCTCTTTAACTACATTCTCAATATAATGAAGTATCTAACTTTTTATAACTTCTCGTCTACATATAGCACACCATGTATTTTGAACCTCAATACAACGAAGTGTGTTTATACAGCCGATTCTGGATATATCAAACTTAAAAGGGACCACAAGATAGTTCGATATAAAGATAATTTGAAATATAAAATATGCCTATCTGAAGCTTATCGAGACCTCCACATGTCTTGGACAGTTTCTCGAGACCGTGAAAGGCGTAAATTTACTAATCTGCTTCTCCAAGGTCATGTCATACGTAAGAAAATTGACTTATTTTTTGCACATGAATGTCTGAAGTTGCTCGTGCTGCAGAATGGTCTTTTGATATACTGATCACAACGCAACACTAAAAGCCCACATCACTCGATCGAACGCATAGCAAGGTGTACCTCGCGCACGTTGAAGTGCTTTTTGCACATATTTATTCAAGATAAGGTAGAAATGGGCACACCGTGGAAGTAAACTAGACTGTTGAATATCCGCTGTGTTGCCAACAGTACACTTGTACTGCGAATCGCGTGTGAATGTGCCCCACCGTGCGTTTGATACAATACATGCCTTTCAAGCCATAAAATGACGTTCACAAATAGCCGTTGTCTACAATACATGCCTTTCAAACGCACGATTGTCACTCGTGGGCTATGAGCCAGGCGGACTGTTGTGTTGGGTTTCAGAACTGAGTTCCTGTTGAAACCAGTTGTCCTCACTTCTCGACCACCCCAAGTCCGCACATGTGTTTTTGTGAGCACGAATAAAACATGTTCAGCACAAAGCCCACAATCGCACAGTGATGAGTCTTGTGCGCCGATGTCACAATGGTCTTCCTGCGAAAGTGCGTATGAAGTGTGCAGTGGTTGTTAAATTTAAACTATAATATGAAAATCTGTCCAAGTGGGGGTTGGGGCCGGATTTGTTTTGCCTGTGTGCAAACCATAAAACGCCTGGCAGCACAGATATCTCCAGTTCAACAACCTATGCCCGGAGGTGCATTGAAGCGAGAGGCAGATTGAGCATTCACTACCCGCTAATGGCGCTTTTCATGATAGCGGCGTCCCATTGTAAGCGACCCCATCAGTCACGGGGGTGAAGTCGGCGCGAAAGCATGTCTGGTTTTGCTTCACACCATCGATGTGAAGATATCGGCGACACGGCATGAGATCGTATTCTTTGCCAACTCTCAAATTTAACAAAATGACTTTTTTTTCGTATTCAAACTTGCTTTATCTGATGGCCCAATAATTTGAAAATCTTTTCAGCACTTTCCGTGTAAGAAAAATTCATCAGCGACTGTACTTAATATAAAAGATTCAATTTCAATACGGTCGCCGACTGATAAATTGGAGACCAATAATTTGGATATGCTCGGTAATTCAGACAGCTTCGCGGCACCGCCAATGGCCCCAGGCATAGACTTAATGTGTAAAGACGACCGATATTTCGGCCAGCAGCCAGCTCTACATACGATTATCCGGACTCTGTTTGCGGCTGTAGCGTACGCCAACTCTGCCACCATTATCTCCTCTGGCAACCTTAACGAGACATCAAGTATAGCCTCAGAGATTACGTGCTAGATGGTAATCTCCGAGGCCTTGCCTTGCTCGCCGCTCTATGGCTCTGAGATTTAACTGCAGCTGTCGATCTTGGAGGCTTTGCCTGAATTGTGAGGTCGCAACGACATCGCGATCATCACATCCTTTTCTGGCTTGTTTTTTCCGGCCCCCCTGTGCATGGCTCGCTATCGCCATTCCGTTTGTTAAGTTCGCCTTGCGCGCAGCGTTCTGCCATGCTGTGCTTGTTTGTTTAGTTTGAGTTTCAGACAGCGCTCTGCTGGCTTCAACAAGTCTTTCTCGTGAAGTTATAGATAGGCCATGTCAAATGGCACCAACAGTGCCCTTTCAGTCCGTCTCCAAATGAGACTTGAGTCACAGTACGAATGAGCCCGACTCCGAAACTGAATAGGCTGAACTGCCGCCTACCACAATGAGCTCAAATGCGGACATCATTGATGACCTGCTGGGCTGCAATGTGCCGATTCCTGCTTCCATTAGATTTGAAGACTTTTCAGGTGTCGACAGCGCGGTTTCATCGTGTGGCAAACTGATCAATGACGAAATATTTGAGCAAGTTCTCCCACTGTCAAACAGCGACTCTGACTCGGATGATGATGTGCCGTGTGCTCCGGAGCCTTCCACATGTGGATCTGACACAAGCCTTTGCAGTCCCTGCATTGGCATACGGTGAAACTCAAAACTGGCAAAAATGCAGGTGGACCTTGTTGCATGTAAGCGGAAGTGCATGCAGCAATGCATCGACCACTTGTTTCATGCACAGGGACCTTAAAACATAAATTGTGATTTTTTTTTGGATACATTTCTTTTTTCGGGCATTCGATAGTCCAGACTTATTATGTTCCCCGTGGAGTCGGAATGATCGGTCGTTGACTATATAACGAAATTTCCATATAACGAAGCAAATTGGCGATTTTACCGACTTTGTTGTACAGTGGAATTTCAATGATACAATCTTCACAGGAACCGGAGAATAAAACGTATCATTTGAAAATAGTATCATCCAATGCGAGCTCCCAGAAGTGAGAAAATATGCCCATTGGGGACAAATTCAATAGCAAAGGTTTGTGCTGTGTCGAATGATACTGCTTCGCATAACATTGTGCGGAGCCGCAGCATCACTCGACGCCACACGAACAGCTGGCAACACACCTTTATTCAGCAACATTAAAATAGTGTGCCTGTTTGCGCTAAATTTTCCTTTTTCAACGTCCATAAAAAAAGTTATTCTGAAAGTTAAAATAAGAAGCCGCCGTTTCCTCACTCAAATGTGCAGTGTCGCACTGACAGTCAGTGTGGCCACACTGCCACACCAGCGTGTTGCCGCCGCTGGCGTGCCGTGTGCGTTTTTTCTTGTGGCTGGGGCTTGAAGGGACACAAAAGGCAAATAAATAGGTCGATGTGGACTGCTTAGGTATCAGTGCAGAAACATCGCAGCTTGTTTTGTGCCAAGACTTCATCGCAATTCAAATCTCCTGCCATCTCCTGCCACTTAACCGGCAAGAGGTGACACTGCATATGCCATCACAGTCCTTTGCTGCTGCCAGTAAGTAATATGGTGCCCGACAGACAGTGCTATGACATCTTGTACAAAACGTAGACGAGCGGCCACGGAGAAACCAAGTCAAGAAAGAGCAGTGGATTCGCCGCTGCAGCTGCTCTTGGTCAAGTAGCGTGGACCATTCGGGCATCCCGCAACATCACATGGATATTGAATTCTTTGCGACTTGCAGTTTGTGCAAGTTTTGCGAGCCAGAAAACCAGCACAGCACTATGTGATAACGAAACTATTGAAATGCGATAGCGCTGGAGGTGCAAAGTCAAGCAAAAACAAAACCTTTTGACCGCCTGCATTGTTGTCTGGAGTAATGTCAATTTCTTTTTTCTAAGCATGAAATACAACTGGACAGGTACCATTTGTGTTCGTCTTACAACACAATACAAAACGATTTTATAATGAGTAGACGAGTACAACTGACAGAATTTAAATGAGGAGTGCCTTCGTCATTGGGCAAGTACTTGAATGCCGAAGGGGAATCTCTAATCATGTCCTGAGTTTACCTCAATTTCTCGATTACTAAGGCTCTGTTCGTGATAATACAGTTAAACTTTGATATACCGAACTTCAATATAATGAAATTTTCTATATAACGAATTATTTAACTTTTCATAACCTCTTGTCCATAGAACACCCTATATTTAGAACCTCAATATAACGAAGTGTCTGTATGCGATTTCAATATAACGAAATTTCACTTCCACTACCAAGGAATGCAAAGACAATAAATAGAAACTTCTGTGGATGCATATGGTGGAACGATTGAATTCAGGGTGTCTACCAAGTTGACATTTCCAAATTTTTTTAGTTTTCCAGGTTTTTCTCTGAGTACCTTTGCGAAATTCCCTGAGTGATGCAGAACTATGTTTTATGTAAAGACTGGCTGAAACCATATCGCCCGATGCTGTCACTCTCTGGTAAGCATATGAAAAAAAAAAACTACTTAATCCAATTTGAATACAAAGGAGCAGTGTTTATGTTATTTAAAAATAAAATAGAAGGGAGGGGTTAGTAAAATGCACAGCAAATAAAATGTCTCCGAAAAAAATTGCAAATCGAGTCGGACATTCTCAAATACGAATAAAAAGGATACACAAACAGAAGCAAATATTTTCGAATATGAGCTATTTCTATCAACTGATGGCAAGCTCAGTGGTATGAGGCCCGAACTTTGTCACAATTGAGATTCTCTCTCAATAGCTCGTAAGCCAACCTCAACTGTCCTGACATACTGTCAGCTCGCGCACGACGCCTCAGTGTTGTGTTTCACTGCTTTAAAGAGTTTATTTTGGTTTGGATGAGGGACACCCGCATCTCGGCATCAGTCAACACTTTGTTTTTTGAGCTCAAGCTCCTTCAAAACGGTGGCCGCACACTTCCTTTCCCGTTCATTCCTCAATGCGTAGGTCCTTTCAGTTCTTGTCCTCCTTGCGCCACTCATTTGCCCCATGGACCATTTGAAACATCTTCTTGGTCAGTTGCACAATCCATGTCTGATTAATCGGCCAGTTGGAAAAAATAAATGCATGTCATTTACTGCCCTTAAGGGCTCAAACCACCGCAGGCACATTCGAAAACACTCTGAAGGCCTGTTGGTACATGTATTAGGCATATCAGTGCTCATCCTGTGACAGGAAATACCGGGTGCATGCGTGTATAATTAAGGAATACATACTGTGTCCCGTGGCAATAGGCCTTTCCCACGCTTGTTAAGCTTCACTGCAATACGTTTGCATATGCTTCACCAAGTAACATTTCTGTACGAAGGCGAAGCTGACTTTCAGGAACCAGCATTATGCAACGCACTGTGCTTTCCAAGCTTCTAAGCCAATCGCGAGGACCACAATGGCGGAGTCCGTGCCATTGCTGACAGCAGCGAATTCTTTCAATGAAAAACACGGCCCCCAACGGCAAGAAGCCTCATAGCGAACATCGAAGCAGCTAGGTCTAGCATTGCCGCAGTGGTGGCTACGGCTGCCAGCGGATCTGTGTGCGAGAGCGCCGGTTCGAGGCGGCAAGGTAATCAAAATGGTGGCGGTGGTGGCTTTGATTAATGCTGTTTCGGACCTGTGATCACGGTAAAACGTCTAGAAAATCAGACGGCGAAGAGTTGTTGCATCCGAAATTTCAGACATTCTGATACATTGACTCTATGGGGTGCGTGGTGGTGCCGCGAAGCCATCCAAATTATAGGGAATCCGGAAAGTCGGTCATTGACTGTACACTGGCAACTCCTCCAGCCGACGACACGACGTCAAAGGCAATTCACTACGATTCCTGTCTGTTAGTTGAGCCAGCATTACCACGGCTTTCGACCCTTTCAATAAAATTACAGCTAATTTTCCCTGATAGAGGCACAAATTCCCTGAGTTTTCCCTGAGTTTTTCCAGACTACTCAATATCCCTGAGAATTCCCGGTTTTCCCGGTTGGTAGACACCCTGGAATTACAAGTGGCTGCTTGCAAATGCACCTCTCAAATTGAGCACAGCGCGACAAGAGTGACCACCGAAGTGAAGCCACATCATGTTCCGTATAAAGTCCCAGTGCAATAAGACCCTATCGCGCCCTGCGCAGTTTGTGCTTTCGGTGTGAGTGAAAGTGTGCGAGGGTGAGACAAGAAAGGCAGTAGCTTCATGAGTGGACCCTTCCCGCGTGAGCAAAGGGAAAGAGGAAAGGGGAGCGAGCTTGCGGTAACGTGATCAAGTGGGCATGAGGGGCACAGGTCTCCACCCGCAAGGTGGAGAGAAATAATTAATAAAGGGAAAATCAATTGCTATTCAAAATCAAAATCAACTGTTACGAATGGGTGGATGTCTGATTTTCCCTTAATTAATAACTTCTCTCCACCTTGTGGGTTTCTGCAGAACTACTACGTCAAACACTTGCCTTTCTTGTGTTGTCGACAAATTTGACTTCGCCCTGCCATCTGCTAGCTGCCTGGTTAGCTCAGATGGTAGAGCGGCTGCCCCGGAAAGGTGGTGGTCTCGGGTTCGAGTTACGGACCAGGACGAATTTTTCTTCAACTCTTAGACTTTTCTTTCGAGAAACCCATCTAGGTTTCCTTTGTAGCAATTGCTACGAATGGGTGGATGTATGATTTTCCCTTAATTAAAGATTGCATATTGTAACTTTAGATGTGTAAACACTGCTCCGCATTTATGCACCATCAAAGAAACCTGTCACTGAGCTTGACACAAATATCTTCTTAACTTATGTGGTAGTGTTCCACTAAGGAAAAAATGCAAAAAGCTTGCATGTTGCAATTGTGGAATGAATGAAAGGGTTCCAAATTTTTTTCAAACCGTGTTATATCATAGCTCAAGTGGTGCCGGCACGTATGATGCACCATGAGCACCAGAAGTAAATGGAATGCAATTTTTTTTCCTATTGAAGAGCAAAGGCACACAAACTAGTAGGTATTATGCAATGTGTTGATTTGATGCTGTGTTTGAATGGTTGTGCTCGCCCTCATTATTTGAGGTTAATGGATGGCGCAGAAGGTGGGCTGATGGGCACATAGTGGATGTGCCCATCAATGTGAAGGCATGATGGCTTAATGGCATCAATGTGAAGGCATGATGTGAAGGCTTAACAATGTGAAGGCTTTTGATGTGTGCCCTCCCCAGGTAACTAAATTTCTATTCGCTTCTTACACTTCTCAAGTGACGATGCACAACCATGGCTTGATGAAGCAGTTACACTTAAAACACAGTACCAGGATGGAGCAACTACTAGCAGCCGAGGCTAGGCTAGGCCTGCCATACAGCCATCTTTTTTCCTCCTCTTTTTAAAAACTATGTTCTATTTAATTTTGGGCCATAAAACACAGAAATACAAGAGAAGTTCAAATAAAGTGAAGGACGCACCAAAGGGCAAACCCTCCATGGGTTCAGAGCTTGCAGAACACGAGCTGGGACTTCGCACATCCTCATTGTGGGAGTAGGAAAGGAGCTGCTTACTTCGCTCTTGCTGCAACAGCTCCTCGAGGATAGCCTTGTCTCGACTTAATCCCATTGACTCAAGGTTGGAGGATGAGTTCTCCTGGATAAAACAGGAGCAGGCCATGTAAAGAAGCTCTGACTGCATTCAATTCTCTGATAGTTTGCAGAAGGTGCAGCTCGTCTCATGTTCTGAACCTATTCAGAGATAGCAAGCAACACTTCTTTCCACTACATACAGTCGAACCTCGTTATAAGCTATGCATCCCATACATGTTATGAGCATATATTCATTACATGCTGGTATTGATGAGAAACGCTATAGATTTACTTTGTTTTATCAGGCAGTAGGTTATAATTGTGTTCATTATGTCAAGGTTCGAACGCACTTAATTCATTTGTAGCATCATAATTCCAACAGTTTGGGTAATGTACAGCTTAAAACAGTGTTTCGACTTAAAAGAATTTGTCAATTTTGATTTAACTACAGCAGACTTTTGTTAATTTGACACTGGTTAATTCCAATTTTTCATTTAATTTGATCCTGGCCGAAGGTCCTGCTTGATGCCAGTGTATTTCTATGGGCCCGAACTTTCATAACTTCAATCCTAAAACTGGCCTTCGCCAGATAATTCGAACTTGACCAGTCAGCACGCACCTGCATGGCCCCTATGGTGACACCAAATGCCACCCCTTCAATGCGACCATCTGTCTCGGCGGAGCTTAGAGGACAGTGAATGCACTGAACAATCATCTACTGTTGAAAACACCTATTTCTGGCCTGCCCTATGAAGATTTTCAAGCAATAACCGTAACTCACTATGTTTGCTTAGTGATTACAGTATTTACTTGATTCTAACATGCACCCTTGTCTTTATTTATTCTTACTGCAGGAAAATTGGGCTGAAAATTGCCTGTGCAGTGCCATCAGAGACGATACCAAACCATGTTCATGGCAATCATATTGTCACGTCAGAAACAGGGGTCATAGAGCGCTATTCAGGAGGCACGGCAGCAGGTCACCTTTTTAATACCGAGTGCAACTGCGACTTCTTCTTCTCCACTGCGCCTTGACAAAACGCTCATGGCTACTCGCGTTGTCCTCTTCTTCATGGAGTACTGGTGTGGCAATATTTTTTACCGCATGGCAAAGACGTATTGCGGCGAAACAGACTTAAGGAATGCGGTCACTGTTGTGCAACACATATTACACCCTTGCCCATTTTTTCTTTTGCTAGGAAATTGGGTGCATATAAAATTTCCATTTTGTTTAGATGCTGTAATGGCATTTCTATGTTCATTTTCCACTTTGGACACATATAAAGTGAATGTGCGTTTGATTCAGGGGCATATTAGAATCGAGAAAAGACAGCCAAATGAATCAGTGCTATGTTCTGGTGCTTTTCTGCGTCTTGTTTAATTCAACTTACCGTATAATTTGATTAATTTCGTCGGTCCCGTCAGGAAAGAATTACGGAAGTTGACTGTAAGAAGCCAAACAAAGTATACACCGCCCTTCAAAGACAGGACTTTTGATAAACTCACCTAAACAATAAAAGAAAAAAAAAGTTCATCCAGCTGACTGTAACAAAGAGCTAAAAGGGATATCCACATGTACTACTAAATAAACTTGGTGGAAACTTCAAATAGTTTGACAACTTTCCTTTCACAGATCAACCTTTAATTCTGTTGATCTATGTAATAAATTTAAAGTGACAGCTTGGTGTGTCAATTTTCTCTTCTCTAAACACCTCAACAAATAGATCTGTAAACTTCCTGTATTTAAATTTTACAGCATCCAATTTACAATAAACTTCATAAGGTGTATGAATGTTAGAATTCATAACTCTGGTAACAATGCTCAACAAAACATGAGATTTTTATTTAACCACATTGAATTTCAGTTGACTTGGTTGAAGGTTTACCATCGTATTAATAAATTGTTTAAAATTATGTACAATTTCTCTAAGCAACTGACTGCTACATGTTACAATCAAAGACTATTTATTTTTTATTGGGATGTCTGCCAGACAGCTGTTAAATTTGGGGCGTCTTATAATGCTACTTATTTCGTATTTGTTCATATGTACAACAATACTGCAACAAATCAGAGAAATTCTACATTTCCATTGCACTTGAAAGTGAAATGGAAGTCTGGACCCAGATAAAGCTTTTTCAAAGAGTTCATGCCATGCATGGAGAGGAGGGTACCTGGTGTCACAGTTTCAACGTTTAGGCTCTTTTCAGTCATCCTGTCTTTTTGTTTAGACAAACTTTCCATAGTACTTTTGCGGTAGAACAAGGAATTGCACAGTGCAGTCTGCAGAGGAATATAGCTGAAATCAGCAGCAGCAGAATGACTTACACAATGTGAAATCTAAGTATGCAGCCTTTCAGAACGTTGCAGTATCCCTGGAGTAAATTCTGTACTCTCTGCATAAAATATGAGTGACCTTAATGATAATAATAATAATAATAATAATAATAATAATAATAATAATAATAATAATAATAATAATAATAATAATAACTTGATCCCTGCAGTTTACCAATACTCAGAATCTACCAAGCCACTGCTGTCCAGACTCTTGGCCATTTCATCCTTTCCTATAAGCCAATATTATGAAACGCAAGGCCAGTGGGACATTCGTCAACATTCCATTCTCCCCTCCTTCTCTTCACTCAGATGCCAGAGGACACAGTGGCAGATAAGCAAATGGTCTAGACCTTAATAGCACATTGTAGCCAGGTGTCAAATGAGCATGCAAGTAAGGTAAGTTTGCTTGCAATAGGTTTAGAGCGAAGCAAACGACCACACACACAAATAGACATGAGAAGAGATGAGGGTGGTCATAAGGGGTGAGGTAACGTCTAGAGACCAGAACTTTAGGCAAATCTCTATTTTGCTTCCATAGTCCTTACGGTGCCTACTTAAGACAAACATCAAATATGGGTCTAGAAACATGTTAGTGGTACATTTATAGTGCTTATCACTGCCTATTTCGATGTTTGTGCCTATACTGGATTTCCAGAGCCTAAAAATGCATTCTTCCGTGCTTTGTTCAAGCCTTATTTTGTTTTTGTAATTTTATCACCTGCTGGGGAAGGCAGCCAGTTATTGCCACAAACACTCTGCCTGTGCAAAGGCTATTATTAACTGCTTTGCAGCAGACAAGAGCATAGCTTTCAGAAGGGCTCAAACTGTACTATGTGATGATATGGCACCATGATGATATGGCACAATGTTAGCTTGGGAAAGGTATCCTAACTGTTTAAATTCCTACTGCTCCACTCTCAGTTTAGCCAAAAATAAATATTTTTCCCAATACCTTCCTCCACCACTCATATCTGATTCTAGAAAGTTCTGGCAAATTTTATCTCCTGAACGCCTTACTAATGACACCTCATTACTCAATGAAAACAATATTCCTATTCCTAACAGTGAGTGCACACAAGTTTTCAATAAATTCTTGTCATCTGTATTCATGAAAGAAAGTATCGCTAATTGCTCGTTGTTGCAGACCTAGATTGCCAGTACATGGAACCTATTGACAATACTATTGATGGTATTGTTCAGCTTATTAATAACTGGAAAGTTTAGTCTTCAGAACGTATTGACAATATTAACAATAAATTACTAAAAAATGCAGTCTCAGTATCTAGTAGGTTTTTATTCCATATTTTTCATCAATCTTTAATGACAGGCTAGATTCCCCAATATTGGAAAACTGCCAAAGTCATACCTATCTTCAAAGAAGTTGACAAAAACTATGCTGAAAGCTACCGACCGATATTGCTGACGTGCAAATCCTGTAAAATGATGCAACATATTATTGCATCTCATGTTTACCATCATCTACGATCGAACAACTTCTTTTTTCATAATCAACATGGTTTCAGGAAAGGTATGTCGTGTGAAACGCAACTGCTTGAATTTACGACAGATTTACATTTTAACATGGACTCAAACCTACAACTGACAGCATCTTTCTGGATTTTTCAAAAGCTTTTGACCACATAGCCCATTGTTGTCTGTTTCTGAAGTTATCATCATTAAAACTTGATTCGCTAACTTTATTCTAGCTTCAAAATTTTTTTTTCTAACAGGCAGTTTACTTCCGCTAACAGCTTCTCCTCGCCCCTTTCAGATGTTTCTTCCAGTGTAACACAAGGAAGTGTACTTGGTCCTTTACTCTTTCTGATATGCATTAATGACATACCCAATAACTTATCATCACACATGTACATTTTCACTGATGACTGCATTGTCTATCGTCCTATTAACAACTCTGATGACCACCTGATCCTCCAAAATGATCTCAACCAAATTACTAATTGGTATGACACCTGGCTAATGACTCTAAATTTATCGAAATGTAGAGTGATGTCCTTCAGCTGCAAATGCACTAAGTCGGACTATTCCTACTGTATCAAAAAATGTGCCATTACCTTGGACCTCATCATTAAAATATCTCGGCGTAAATCTTTCAGCAAACCTCTCCTGCACTTCTCACATTGCCATCGTCTGTGCCAGTGCTTCTCAATCACAGGGTTACTTGTGATGCAACCTTTGAAACTCACCTACACTTATCCGAAAACTGGCATTTCAAACATTCGTCTGCCTACAACTTGAGTTTGCCGTTCTGGTCTGGTCTCCCCATGAAAATTACTTAATTAACATGCTGGAATCTATCCAAAATAGAGCCGCACGTTTCATTTTCCAGTATTATAACTACCATTCCAGCGTAACTCAAATAAAGCTTCGCCTTTCACTTCAGCTGCTAAGTAATCGTCGCGACATTGCCCTCCTGTCATTATTTCCTAAGTACGCCCACCACACTAACAAATGCTCCCTACACCTACAAAACTTAATTGCACACGTCGCACAGATTATATAATCATCTTAGCTTCACGCGCATCTATATGGTAAAACAATCATTTAACTCGTCTGGAATTCCACGTGCCATTCGTCTCTGGAACAGCCTCCCCGATAACATAGTTGTGGAAACTGACCGTGAAAAATTCAGGCACTCACTCAACTCGCTTAAACCTTGTTAATCATTGTTGTCATACTCACTGTCTGGTTCTATTTTTCCTACTTTTACTTTTTCCATGCACTGTAATACATTTGTTATAAACTTATCGAGTTCTTTTTTATTGTACTCATACACAGTTGTATGCAGCTAATATGTTTCTATAATTTCTAGGGTGTGCACTTGGCTGGTGTTGTTTCTTTCTCCACCTTCATACTGTCACGAGATTATATGTGATTACTTGATTCTATGCCCCCCTTACTCAATGCCCTATGTAGGGGCCTTGTAAGGCATTTGAAAATAAATAAAATCAAAATATACTTGACGGTGTCTTTGCATACCTCTGCGCTCACTTAACGTTTTCAGTTGACATCATCAAGAAACTCGAATGCTTGGAAGCAACTCTGATCTGGAATGTGGGACGCGTTTAGGACATTCAGGAAAGTTTCGCTAGCTTCCCCAATGGCAGCGATAGAGTTTGTCCAAAACTTGTATTGGACAAAAATTCACCATTTCTGATACTGAAAGAACTGTCAAAGCTTCTAACCGATGAAAATTCTGCGTTTCCCTAGGGCATTGGATCATCAAACGTTCCGAATCACAAGTATGTGTCGCTGACTCTGGTGGATATCGAGCTTTCCTTTTCTGTATACAAACTAATACAGCAGAATCTGATTAATTCGAACTTCAAGGGCACTGGAAATTTCCTTGAATAAATCGAAGTTTGAACTAAGGAAAGCCCTACTGAATATAGCGCCCTATCAATTGTGCAGTGCAGAATGCAAAACCAAAACTGTCCCAGCCTGTATAGAAAAAGTTTCTTTCCTCCATCAGTGTACGAAGACATGTGCCAGAAGGAGCCTAGATTTTGTATAAAGTCCAAATTCAATAAGATCGCCCCTCTCACACCGTTTATTGTGAGTGTGAGGGAAAACGTACGAGAGTAAGTCAAGGACGGTGGCTTGATGTGCATCATCCTCCTGCGTGCCCAGTGTTAGACAACATGATCCAGCATGTGCAGGGAAGAGGAGGGAGGGGGCAGGAGGTGTAGGTGAGCGCACGATGATGTCATCAAGATGACCAAGCCCGTGCTAGAAATTTTGCTTGAAATAACCATTGTTTCGTTTCTAGAATATGAATTTATGGGAGTCTTTCTCTATTCACATAGATAGTACTTTGCAGGGATCAACTGAGCAGTTTAAATTATTCGTCTATTCAAATTAAGAAATTTCAAATTATCATGATTTCCCTGTACTCAGCAAAAAAAACACACACTATAAAACCCAAAAATATTGGGATAGTGCATGTTTGTGACTGCTTTCAACAACTTTTTTTATGGTGTCTAATCACACAAGATTTCAATTAAATCCTGAAACTCTTGTAACTTTCCTCACTCTATCTTATCAAGAAAATAAAATAAATTCCACAAAACAAGGGTTTAGTGGGCTTAGTTCATTATAAAATTACAATTTATCTTCAGATGCAGAGTGAAAGCTCTTATTGAGCCTACACATGCCTAAAAGACAGTATTAGAGGCCTATTACTAGTGTCTTTTATACGTGCCTAAAACAGCATCCTTTAGTGCCTAAACATGCGGTATTGCGCAATGACTAGATTTGTGCAAATAAAAAAATGGTCCCTTCAGACTTTTAACGCTGCTCCATGTGCCTACATGATACACACTGTGCCACCACTCTCCCAGACAATGCTCACCTTCATACACAACACCGCCTGTGAGAGGTATGAGATCCCTGCTTTGGGGAAGTGTGGTCAAGCCACTTGTCACTCACATGCAAACGATTGCTGGTCTTGGTGCTATCATAGAGATTCTTGGGCAAGGTCACATTCTCCTTCTTGGTTGGGGAGAGGGCCGCATTGGCATCTGCCAAGGTCCCTCTGGGACTCGCTGCAGGAGGCAGCAAGTGTTGGGGCCCTTCGGGTGCAATGCGGAGCTGGTTCTTTGCCAGTGGTGACTGGCTGGATGCAAGCTGTTGCCTCAGCAAGGACAGACGCATTCGCTGTTCCTGCAGCTGCTCTAGGTTGTGCCGCTGCTTCTGCTGCTCCTTTCGCAGGTCTGTCTCTCCACTACATGTGATAATGCAACACGTCACTGATGGAACAGCTGTATATATCTTCATCGCTCAGCTGTTTACAGAAAAGAATTAAAAAATTGGGATAGAACTCCCCACTGGGAACTATCGTATAGTGCATAGCATTCTTTGGAATCATTACTTAAGACGCTTATACCGTATTTACTCGCATGATGATCGCACTTTTTTGTAAGAAAAATTGACGAAAATTAAGGGGTGCAACCATTACACTGATTAAATTTCCCGTGAAAAGAAAAAAAATTTTTTTCATCCCGCATTTGCTACGGGATGACAACAACAGGTCAACAAACAGGCAGCTGCCACTGTAACAGTTCGGGACATCACAAAAAAAAATGGCGGCCAGCAGAGTAAGCCGAATGCACCGATCATGTTTTTTTTTTCTTCTCGTAAGTACATTACACACATTGAAACAGTTTGTTCCATATCAGTAATGAATAATATTGTTACTATAGGCAAGTTTGTGGCAATAATGTAGCCATGTCCACTCTGATGAGACAGAAACAGAGATGGGCGCTTTTAGCTGCCAGTGACTAGAAACACATGGCGGTCATGCTGCGAAAACTGCGGCATTCCTAATATATCCTAATATGGCACGTTTCAAAGCACATGGGCAAATAGCTATGTTACAAGTGTTGGCATATGAATAGGGTACACTTCTAACATATCAGTGTAAACGTGGCTACTATCGTTGCCACTCGCAATTTGTTTCGTGCCCACGAGTGCAGACAAGAAGAATCGAAAGGTGCCTTTTTTGTTGTTGTTGTTGTTGACCAACCATTATAAAGCCTACGAATAATAAAGCCAAGGCAAATTTGGTTGTAGCTCTTTTTTCATGGAAGTGTGGAAATTGATGAAAGTAAGGAAATGGGGCATCAACTTAAGTATGTTTGGTGAGTGCATACCGCTTGGTATGTCTTGAAGAGTCGTTCGCGTAGCATTCGATAGCATTCGACAGATGGTAAGCGCGACCATCATTAGCTAGATTTGGAACACGACATATCGCTGCAGCAAGCTCGGGCTGAGATCATTACATGGGAAAGAAGAAAAAGAGCGAATTTTGATGACAAAATTCAGGGGTGCGATCATTACGCGAGTGCGATCATTACGCAAGTAAATACGCTACTTTACCCTTGAAACCAAGACTGCTGTATTTTAAGAGATAAGCAGCCCCCAAGAATACCACACACACTATGACGATCTGCCCAGTAAACTCCAGCACCATAAGTGCACTGTGTTATTGTACTGCTTTTTAAATCACATAAGTTGCTCGATCACACACTTGTTTACATTTCAACTCTTCTTTTGTAAGGGGTCTCTGTTGTTGTAGTGCTTTCTTTCTCGCATAATTTGCCTGCCAACGCGTTCGCTTGCATTCTAACGTGTCCTCCTTATAAGTTTCTCTCTATATCAACACACTTGACGGTGAGCATCCCGTGACAACATGTCACCAGCCACCCCACTGGCAGCACTGCTCATTCTGCTAGGCCTAACTAGTGCTGCTTTGTCGAGAGTCGGCAATCAAATTTGTCGTTTCATGCCTAACCGACATTGTGAAAACTTTGTTCAATGACGCATTTTACTGATAAAAATGATACTTGCTGTAATCTCGTTTGGCAGGACATAATGAACCACTGGTTATCTTTTGTTATACAAGCAAGCAGGAATGAGATGGGCTGTGCTGTAGCTGACACAACAATGCCCCTCACCTCGATGACACACCACTCCTTGGTGCACTAGCTGCAGGATCAGCACTGCCATCTTGGAATGAAGCAACTAGGGACTGTAGGTACTGCAGCTGACTGCGTGTTGTCTGGAGCTGTCTGTGGGCCAGCAACAAAACAAAGCATGATATAATGCTTAAAACGAACACTTTAAACCTGGTTCGCTTTCCAGGAAAACCTCCAGGAGCAGCAAGGTGCAAAGGGTCACCAGTTACTATGGCCTCATCAAGAACGTCACGATTTGTCAACATTTTGTTTACGTAGTCAACGACTGCTGATAATGGGCTGCAGTGGTTGCAATAATGGTCACAATGTTTCAACATTCATACATTTTAAGCTGAAGCAACATGGAAAATGTAAATTCCCAGCTCATGGTGCACTCAGCCTCACGTGGCTGATTCACAGCTGCAACAGCAAGACATTTGCAAAATGGCAGCATGCGATAGTAGGCAGTTTGCATGTCCAGCCAACTAGAACACGCCACTCTCATGTGCAGAATCCATGCAAGTCCCACTGATACCACAATATATATCAAAGCCTCCTCCTGAAGAAAAGAAATGGCAGCAGCTGCACTCATAGTTTTGAAATGGCACATGATCGTAACCCTTTTGAAAGAGCTAAGATGCCAGATTTCATTTTTAGGTCAATGTTACACACAAAATACCGTAACTCAGCATGGATAGCCCGCCCCCAAAATTGAAAAAGTTTTAACAATAAAGTCAGGATGCAGGTTATATGCGAATTTCACCTTGGGGTGTGGCTTCATGGCAGTGCATGCCTCGCTGCCGTGAGAAAACATTTCAAGGCGAGGTTCACCGCCACTTAAATTTCGTTTTTCCAAGGGAAACCCACCCTCTCCTCAGCATCATGCTGCTGTGAAGCCACCTCTCAAGGCAAAGTTCTCCACCATTCAAAATTTTTTTTATCTCCTAGGGAACCCTACCCTCTCCCCACCCTTGCATGTTGAAGCTCCCTCCTCCCCTTTTTCACAGTTGTCCATTCTTCTCTTTACAGGTCATCATTTTGCATTCAGTAGTTGGTGAACAGTGCATGCAGCGCTGGTAAACTCTGTTTCCGTGGCACTCCCTTGGTTTGCATGAAGTACTTCATGATACATCAAAGAGCCGAATCCCCGTTGGGCTCTTCAACTTGTTTGCATTTGCTCCATCGCCATTGCGCATACGAGGGCAGCTCCATTCGTGCTGCCATAGTGTGGTGTGAATGCTAGCTAGCAGCCCTGCAGAATAACAAACCTCAGAGATCAGAATAACGACCTCCGAGCGCCCTGTGCATTTGTGCGTGAAGCCACATCAACATCAATGTCATTTCAGTGCCGTGCCAGAGACCGGCGTCATGCAAGCTGGGACTCGCGTCATGCCGAAGCTTGTATAAAAAACACCGGTTGATCAGCATAGAAGAAAAATTGGGCATTATTCATGCTATTGAAAGTGGCATAAAGAAGTTGGCGCCGGCACACAACAGAGATCTACCGTTGACTACGGTGTGTGGCATTTGGAATGCAAAGAAGTTGCTCGGCAATGCTGCAGTGACTGCGAAAAGATGTCGGCTAAGAAGTTCGACTTTTTGCCAACGCCGCCTCTGTGGTTGCCGAAGTGCCGCCTAATGACAGTAATGAGGATGGCACGGAAAATGACAGCACAGGTGATTCAGGCCTGACAGTGGCAAGAGCTGCATGTTACGTCAGCCTCATGAATGCAGTCGTTGTGACGGGAACAGCACCCAGCAATAAAAAACGTGCCCTGCGACTTCTGCAGCGCTACTGCACCCGTCCACAGAGAATATGCAACGCCAACGAGGAATCTGCCATGCGAGTATTTGCCGAGAAGAAGGGGCCAGCTGAAAAGCTGGCTTGCAACTTCAGCAAGTTTGAGGCCTCTGTCGTCGTTGCTAGGCCTCCTCGGCATCAAACAAAAATAACTGAATTTTGTCACGTGAAGTGAGTAAATACTGCACTTTTTTGCCCTTTCATCGCACTCTCAGAGTTCCGTTTTTGACTGGTAAGTGGGCGATCTCATGCTATTTCGGTTAAGTAGTACTACCGTTTAGTACGACCTTTTTCTGAGCTCCAGCCAACTACAGTTTAACGATGTTTCACTGTACTGAAAATCCGACTTTCAAACCAAAAAAAAAATTAGGGCATTTAACGTGCCAAAACCACTTTCTGATTATGAGGCACGCCGTAGTGGAGGACTCCGGAAATTTCGGCTACCTGGGGATCTTTAACGTGCACCTAAATCTAAGTATACTGGTGTTTTCGCATTTCGCATTTCGCCCCCATCGAAATGCGGCCGCCGTGACCGGGATTCGATCCCGCGACCTTGTGCTCAGCAGCCCAACACCATAGCCACTGAGCAACCACGGCGGGTGACTTTCAAACCAAAGCAGCTTTAAATTGTAGCTGCTGATGCTAGAGTGTTGTTAATTTTTTTGCAGGGCTTGTGTACATATAATGAACTAGTGACACAACTCTTCACAAAGCTATCACATTTGTTATGCATAGGTTTGACTGCACACTATTGGAGTTTGGAATGTATGGAAACATAGGGAAACTACAAAGAAGGGTGTAGCAATGGCTACAGATGTCTACATATTCATTCCATCACCTTGCAATAGGCTGGGTAGCATGCTAACTGCATGTTACCTACTTTTCCATCTTTTCTTTTATTAATATCTATACACACAAAAGACCAGACTAGTCAATCTGACTTTGCCACATAGTCTTGCTTACATCAGCAACAGCAAGGCACACAGCTTGTCGACATTTTAATAAAATAATAGCACATCTGATGCAGCACAACACCAATGTTGAATTCTAACAAGTGCATTTAAACATGCAAATTTTGAATAATCCATATATTAGTGGTACAATTACCAATAAAAAACATTGGCACAGGTGATAAAAGACCAGAACAGTGACATCATAGCATGTGGTGCTGCAACTTATCATGTAGATTGATTCACAGACAGATGTCAATTTACCTGCATATGTCTGCGAGCCAAAAAGAAATTTATTGAAAGCAATAACTGCTCACTGAATCATCTGTATGCCTGAAGTACTAAAACAGCTCAATGCTATTGTTGTTGGTATGTTTGTGGCAAATAGAGCCGTGTGCTGTACCTCTCCAGCCGCTGGCCACTCACATTATTTTTTTTCACCAATGACTCTGACAACAAATGGATAGTGCAATGTCAAACTACCTGACTTTCTCGGCGAGGACGTCTCCACTAGCTCTTGCCTGAGTTGAACTTAGCGGGTCAGCAGCTTGTTGCACATTGACCGTGGCAGTGGCTGCTGCTCCAGCTCCAACATCGGGCTCCTCGTTGGCTCTTCCCTCTGCTTCGTAGTGTCGCCGTGCAGGGAAGTCCCCTTGCAAGTTATCCTTCTTGTATGTGGCACTTCCCCTTGACTTTGACTGAACCTCTGGCCTGAGCACAAACAAGGGGCAGGAAAACAATTAATACAGTGAAGCATCACTTGATTGACCTTAATTATAGCAAACATCACTAGGGTTAAAGTTTCAACTAAACAGCCGCAAGCTTTTCAGTGCAAATCACATGCAACAAACTTTGTCGAAACATGCATAACCTATATTGTTACCACACCTAAAAGCAGCAACTACACTAATGATGTGAACTTAAAAAATGCACATTAGAACTCTGTACCCTGTCTTGTCTCTTTGTGAACCTTTTCTACTACAGTAGACTCCCTTTAAGACGAACTCGAAAGGATCATGAAAATTTGTTCGTCTTATCAGAAGTTAATCTTATCAGAAGAATAACTGGTAACATGACTAAGTGCATCCAAATATCTTGCTTAAAAACGGTAAATGAAAGCGACTTACAACAGGAAAAAATGCCATAAAAGGCATTTATTTAGCCAAACTTAATATTAACTGTCTTCCAGTGGTACTCTTGCTTGGCTTCATCCAGTCCGTGATGGATGTTTGACGCTTCTGTGCAAATCGCAAGCAGCCACAAACGATTTCATTTCACCTAATGACCTTAAAAATCCTTCAGTGCCTTCGTGCTGATGGAAAAAGTTCGCTACAAAGTTCAAGCAAGCATCTGCCGCCTCAAAGGTCATCGGTGCAGGCTCTGAGCTAGTGCAAGTATGAAGTAGTACACTGAACATGTAGCAAAGCAATGCGGCCTAGAGGAAAGTCTAGATGGTGTTGAGCGAAGTGGGGAAGGAGAAACGAGGCGAAGCATTGCAGAGAAGGAAGATAGACGGAGGCGCGCTGGTTTGACTTTTTCTGGTAGTTGTTACAGGTTTTGCTTGTGATACGGAGGTACCGCATTCGTCTCAAGATAACAGCGTTCTCGTGTGCCATATGCTGTGTGTGCGTGAGTGAAAGTGTGCGACGGTGAGCCAACGATGGCGGTTCAGAGTGCTCAAAGGAGGAAATGGGGGTGGGGAAGCGCGCTGTCTTCTATCTTGCGCATGGTACCGGGAGGGAAGGGAGGGGGATGACGTACTTTGGCTGAGCACGGGCTTTATCTTCAAAGCAATCTGCTTTGGGGGCACAGTTTAGGTGGGCCGGTGGATTGTAGCTTTGCGTGTGCTGTGTGCTCGTCGCTGCTCCTGCCGTGATTCCTTATGGCAGCGTTTTGACAGCGAGCGTCTGCAGTCATTGAGTGTGATGTGTTGATGTTTGCCTGTGCACGCCGACATCATGCTTGTCAATTTAGTTAGTAAGCGAATGAAAGAGGTGTTCTACTCCAGCGGCTGCTGTGTATTTCACGGCCGCGCGAGCCCTGTCTTGAATATGACCTGCGATGTGGACAGTCCAGGCACAGTGAGGGCTGACAGCTTTGTGTGTCCTATAGCGCTCATACGCTTGTGCGTCACCCGCGTTCACGAAGTGAAACGTCCATGTCTCTTTTTGTTTCCTCCTCTTGTTTTCGCCTGTGCCCACTGGCGATGTGCGCGCCCCTGGGCGCAGCGCATCGAGGCACCCTAGCTGGTACGATCGGTAGCGGTGCCGGTCACTCCGAATGTTCGTCTTAACCGAAGAGCACGTCTGAGGTGGTTCATCTTAAGCGGATTTTTCTTTGTGCTGAGTCTATGGAAAACCAAACAAACTTTCCATGTTGTTTGTTACATGCGAGAATTCAGCTTAACCGAGTTCGTCTTAATGAGAGTTCACTGTATTGTGTCATTAACACTGGAACAGTGTTATATTAATTTCGGTGTTTTCAGTGTACTGTCATCGAATGCCAGTGAGTTACACTGCTTGCTATGCAATGACGATAAAGAGTACAGCAATACCAGCCAAAGTGTGTCCCATGTAATTGCTCGGTGGAGCAGATACTCTGTGATATGTACTTTGGCCGCGATAACAGTGTTTCCTTGGCAAAGTATAAAATGAGCATGCCAATGCGAATAAAGAACGCTGAAAATATATGCATCCTATTTTACTGTGCTCTAGAAACTTGAGTGAAACAATTTGAATTCATATAACATTACCAAGAAAACTGCTTCTGAGAATTATTTATTTTAGGTCTATGAAGTTCAGTGTTTGACGGAAGCCCGTCTGGTCGGGATGAAACATGGTTAAAAGGTTAACAAAAACCCGGGGCACTTCGCCGACCAAATAAAGATTTAAAAGAAAAGAAGACGTTTCGGCTCCCACACGGGAGCCTTGTTCACAGATAAAATAAACAAAAGTGCTCGAGAAGCTCGCTTAAATAGTCTAGAACACGTGACGCAGGCAGCGCGCATACACTGACGGCAGATTGCCATCGCTCCTGTTCAGAGTGTGTGGCGTAGTCTGGATCATGAGGGACTCAAGATAAAGGCGTCGAGATAGCCCTTTTTCCCTGGCAAGGACACGTGCCTTCCCCCAGTCGATTGCGTGGCCGCTTGAAGTGGCATGCTCAGCCAAGGCACTGGATTTCACATTTTCTTTTTTGACGTCATAATTGTGCTGTTTAAGACGCCTTTCAAAGTCACCAGTTTCGCCAATGTACACGTAGTCGCAATCCGCGCATGGGACAACGTACACAACACCTGGGAATTTCTCTTTTGGTAATCTGTCCTTAACATTGACGAGCGATTGCCGTAGTTTCTGGTTTGGAATGTGTGCCACTTGAACATTGTATGAACGCAGAATACGGCTTAGAGCTTCACTCGTGGATGGGATATAGGGTATTCCGGCGCGCTTTTGACTAGAGGCAGCATGGGGTAACTGCGGACGTGCCATTTGTCGTTCGACAGCATTCAAGAAAGAGCATGGGTAACCACAGGCTGATAGTTCCCGCCGTACCACGCTTACGTCGGCTGCGTAGTCTTCTTGTCTCGTGCAGATTTTCCCCGCGCGTCGTAGAAGCGTCGAAACCACTGCCCTTTTGTGAGAAGCAGGTTGCAAGGAGCCGAAATGCAAGTAGCGTCCTGTGTGAGTTGGCTTTCTGTAAACTGCGAACGACAAAGTAGGCCCCTTTCTTTCAATCAGCATATCAAGGAACGGAAGCTTGCCGTCGACTTCCTCTTCTACCGTGAACTGGATCGCTGCTTCCATGCTGTTCAGGTGTGAAGTGAACGACTGAACGGCTTCTTTATGAATGATGCAAAAACAGTTGTCCACGTAGCGAAAGAACGCCTTCGGAGCAGGGCTGAACGAAGCGAGTGCTCGACTTTCAAGTGCTTCCATTGTCAAGTTAGTGGCGGTTACCGATATAGAAGCTCCCATAGCCGTTCCGTGGACCTGTTTGTAGAAACACTCTTGGAACGTAAAGTACGTATTTGCTAAACAGAACTGTAACAGCCGAGCCAGGTCCGGTGCATCAATGGGCGATCTCTCGGGTAGAGTGGCATCCGACTCCAGAGCGGTACTGCATACATCCACGGCCAGTTCCGTTGGCACACTAGTAAAAAGCGATTTCACGTCAAAAGAGACCAGGATGTCGTTTTTGTCCAGTACAACGTCACGGACTTTGTCCATCTGGACGAGACAAGAAGACTACGCAGCCGACGTAAGCGTGGTACGGCGGGAACTATCAGCCTGTGGTTACCCGTGCTCTTTCTTGAATGCTGTCGAACGACAAATGGCACGTCCGCAGTTACCCCATGCTGCCTCTAGTCAAAAGCGCGCCGGAATACCCTATATCCCATCCACGAGTGAAGCTCTAAGCCGTATTCTGCGTTCATACAATGTTCAAGTGGCACACATTCCAAACCAGAAACTACGGCAATCGCTCGTCAATGTTAAGGACAGATTACCAAAAGAGAAATTCCCAGGTGTTGTGTACGTTGTCCCATGCGCGGATTGCGACTACGTGTACATTGGCGAAACTGGTGACTTTGAAAGGCGTCTTAAACAGCACAATTATGACGTCAAAAAAGAAAATGTGAAATCCAGTGCCTTGGCTGAGCATGCCAGCCAAGGCACTGGATCCTGCCAGGGAAAAAGGGCTATCTTGACGCCTTTATCTTGAGTCCCTCATGATCCAGACTACGCCACACACTCTGAACAGGAGCGATGGCAATCTGCCGTCAGTGTATGCGCGCTGCCTGCGTCACGTGTTCTAGACTATTTAAGCGAGCTGCTCGAGCACTTTTGTTTATTTTACCTGTGAACAAGGCTCCCGTGTGGGAGCCGAAACGTCTTCTTTTCTTTTAAATCTTTATTTGGTCGGCGAAGTGCCCCGCGTTTTTGTTAACCTTTTAACCATATTTTAGGTCTATGATTCACTCTTTGTTAAAACAGCATAATAACATTTTTACATCAGAGGGGCATCTGAATGTCAGTTGCCTTTACCCTTTGTGCAAAGAAAAAAAAAGTCTTGCAGAAAGGAAGCATTAAAGGGGCTCAAAACCGACCAATGCATTCGTTAAAATAGACTATTTCAGAAATTTGTTGCAGCAAGAACTACTTCAATGTATTCAGTAGAAGTGGAGATATTGGCCATCAAAAATTGCTTTTCATCCCCTTCGTGGTGCTCCCGCCCCTTCTTCAGTACCTTGCACTGCAAACGCTATGGCGGGGAGGAGAGTGCCCACAACGCTCTGCCTACTGCATGTTACTGTGGAGTACAGTTCAAACTTGATTTTGGATGTTCACGTAGATACCAATACTCCTGATTCTGGTGCTTACAATGTGCCAAACTCTGAGGCTGTCCATCAAGTTATCATTGATTTCACATTGTCTCATCCCTTAGCTGTGCTACAGTGTACCAGACAGCTATGCGTGGCTCTGCTTTTTGCACCAAGTGGCAAGTAGCACACTTTTTTTCACACTTCTCTATGGCAATCACACCATTTCTGAGAGTCAAACAAGAGATCGTCTTTATGTGGGCTTATGCAAGTACGTCAGCTGGACCCAGATTGGGTAAGTGATGGATGCTACACTGTGGACTCTCGTTGAAAGAATTCCTAACGTAATGAGCTTCGACCATGATGGCAACACACCTCAAAGGTGTGCAATTTGGGAAGCAGATGATCTGTTTCAGTTTGGTGTTGGCACTCAGGCCGGCTTGCCACATGCTTGGAGCCACATCCCCCACAGAGACTACACAGAACATGTGGTTGTCCTCAGCAAGCCGCAGCACACTCAGCAAGTAGGCTCATCGTAGTAGCCCACAGCAGCTTCGCTGCCTACACTATGTAGCAGATACAGCTACCAGTGAAACCTTGTTAAACCGTAGTTGGCCGGAGCTCGGAAAAAGTACGTACTAAATGGTAGTACTGCTCAACTGAAATAGCATGAGATCGCCCATCTACCAGTCAAAAATGGAACTCAGAGAGAATGCGATGAAAGGGAAAAAAAAAACATGCAGTATTTATTCACTTCGCATGACAAAAGTGTTATTTTTGTTTGATGCTATGGCAGCCTAACAGCGACGACCGTCACCTCAAACTTACTGAAGCTGTGAGCCAGCTTTTCAGCCAGCCCCCTCTTCTCGGCAAGCACTCGCATGGCAGATTCCCCGTTGGCGTTGCATATCCTCTGTGCATGGGCGCGGTAGCGCTGCAGACGTCGCGGAGTGCCTTTTTCATTGCGGGGTGCTGTTCTCATCACGACGATTGCATTCACGAGGTTGACGTAACATGCAGCTTCTGCCACTGTCGGGCTTGAATTACCTGTGCTGTCGCTTTCGGTGTCATCCTCATCACTGTCGCTAGGCAACACTTTGGCAACAACAGAGGCAATGATGGCGAAAAGTCGAACCTCGTAGCCGACATCTCTTCACGGTCGCAGCAGCGCTGCAGAGGAACTGCTTCGCATTCCAAATGCCACACACCGTAGTCAACAGTAGATCCCTGTTGCGTGCCAGCGCCGACTTCTTCATGTCAGGTTCAACAGCACAAACAATGTCTAATTCTTCTTCTATGCTGAGCACCCAGCGTCTCTTTTGTCCGAGCTTCAGCACGACGTGAGCGATGCCAGGAGCTATGACAGTGCTTCCAAATGCACAATCTGGATGTGGCTACTATCCATTGGCCAAGCTGGTGCAGGACAAAGTCCCCACTACATAGCAAATGGGCATGAGTGCGCACTCCAGCCCTGTCGTGCACATAGAAAACGTTGCCCCCAGTTGCATGCAGCTGCATCTGCTATGTATCGTAGATACTCTGACCGCCGCGCGGTGCCACGAGGAATCTGCTCGCTGTAAATGTTTGGCGCATCATAGGCACCAAAACCAGAAGTAGTGAGGTCCATGCGAACATCCAAAATCAAATTGAACTGGACGCCGCGGTGACTTTCAGTAGGCGGAGCATTGTGGACAAGCCCAGCTCCATCATAGCCTTAGTAGTGCAAGACATTGAAGAAGGAGCGGGAGCACCGTGAAAGGTATCAACAGCGATCTTTGCTTACCAATAGCTTCACTTATGATGAACGCATTGAAGCACTTTTGGCAGCAAATTATTTGTGAAATAATCTATTTTAATGCCAGATGTATTTCTCAGCTTCGATAAAGAGTGTTTCAGGGCCCTCTTAAAGTGCATGATTCCGTTAAGCCAGCCACAAGAAGGAGAGCTATTAGGACATATAATGGCTTATATTTTTGCCTGTACCAAAAGAACAGCCTTTTCCCCTAAACTGTGGCTGATTGAAATACATTGTCTGAGTGTTTCAATGTGATGATTTCATAAAGCAAATGTAGAATCATTCAATGATTATGGCCTTGCAATGAGAAACACTATTATCTTACTACAGTCGACTTCCATTAATTCGACCCTGATGGGACCGATGAAAATGATCAAATTATTTATCTGGTGAGTCGAATTAAATAAGGTACAGAAAAAACACTAAAACACACTGCCTACTTCATTTGACCGTATTTATCCAATTCTAACACAGCACCAAATCAGCCACGAGTCCACTTTCTATGTGTCCAAAGCAGAAAAATAATGTAAAATGACATTAAATCTCCTAAACATGGTAGAAATCTAATGCACAGCCAATTTTTTAGCAAGGAAAATGGGCAACAGTCTACTATGTGTTGCACAATGGCAGCCGGTTTCCTAAAGTCCGCTTTGCCAACAGTAAGTTCGTCTTACGCGATAAAGCATATGAATGTTACTAAGTTAATGAGAGCAGCATTCCGGGCAAGTTGGTAATCCATTACTCAAATTATATTGCGCAACAAAAAACGACACGGACGTAAAAGAGGACGACACACCAAGCGAGCTGCGTCGTTCTCTTTTATGTCCGTGTCGTATTTTGTTACACACTATCAGTTGAGTAATGTTATGAGGGCAATTTTGATAGTGCGTCTGACTGCACCACACAGGCAATCTTTAGCCTAACCTTATTGGGGGGGGGGGGGGATATATGTATGATATATGTGATATATATATATATATATATATATATATATATATGTTATTGGTTTGGTTTGTTTTCCGATAACACCAAGTAAATTGTGCTCCTGGGAAAGCTTAAATGTGCCACACAGGCTCAACTTACAAGGCACTCGAAGAATTGCCCATTGCACCTGATGGACCTCCTTGGTCAAGATTTTTTACTGCCGACTTGAGCTGTTGTAAAGACTTGCGCATCTCACTCACCTGCCTGCATTAAGTAAATAGCATAAATAAAAATTGCACTAATACTGGCATTCACAGGCATAAACAATAGTGTATAGTATTAGAGAGTGCATATTAGTACAAAAGTGCATTATAACAGCGCAGTAGTTTATTCAATTCCAGTGACACAAGTTCTGCCCCAAGTAATAACATTTCACCATCAGTATGCACTAACTATTAAAAAAGAAGCCAGCAAATTAGATGATCTATCGTTTTAACGCGATAGCGTTAAGGAGCTCGTGTCGCAGAAAAGCCGGTGTCGTCGGCGTCGGTGTCGGCGTCCGCGGCGTTGGCCGTGAGCGATAAATCACGGCAGGCACTTCATAAATAAAAAGCAACTTCCAAGATGGGCTGGTGGGAATCGAACCAGGGTCTCCGGAGTGTGAGACGGAGACGTTACCACTGAGCCACGAGTTCGATGCTTCAAAGCGGTACAAAAGCGCCTCTAGTGAACGCGGTGTTGCCTTAGAAACGAGCTGTTTCTAAGGAGGCTCAGGCGTGCGTCGCTTGCTCAGACGCACATTTCGTTGTCGCGCCGAACGCTGCGTTGCTCGACGCTCACCGCGTCCGATGCGGGGCGCGTAGTCCCTGCGCCGTAGCCCATTGTCTTACACCCCTTCGCGGGTCGACGGGAACGCTGTCGCGTTCCACTCTTGAAGGCGAAGCTTAAGCGTCCTCCAATTTTTTAGAATAACCTATCAAATGATGTGAAGTGCTGAGTATCTTTTGCCTCTAAAATAACAGTCACTACTGTGTTACATATTCTGTTTAGTAGTTTTGGTATTCCAGCCATTGCTGTTTCATTGAATGCAGTATTCATTTCTATATCACCTGCAGTAATCACAGTGGCTTGATCAGCCTTTTTTTTTCTTGCGTAATGAAACAGGAGGTACACTCTACAGCCTTGCACTACAAAATGTTTTTCTGCATGCTTCTTTATATGAACTTAAATCTCAATATAACGAAATTCTCAATATAACCAATTATTTACTTTTTTATAACTTCTTGTCCATAAACACCATGTGTATTGAACCTCAACATAACAAAGTGTGTTTATGCATGAGTTCAATATAACGAAATTTCACTGCCGCCGCAAAGGAATACCGCCCCGCACGCTGTATGCGTTAGGTGCGAATGAAAGCGTGCCAAAGTGAGCCGAGAAGAATGCTGGTGCCGTGATGGGCACAGTCTTGCTGCAAACAAGGGGAAAGGAGGGAAGGGGAGCGAGCTCGCAACACACTCAAGCGCATGCAAGGGGACGAAGAGGAGGGGGGGAAGGAAGTGGGGGACATGTCGGTCGGCATCTCCTTTTCTAGCGTGGCCGTGGCTGTGCATAGCTTGTGGCTAAATGCGTGCACAGCCCGCACGCCCTGTTTTAGAAGTAATCTGCTGCGTGTGCAAAGAGTGGGTGTGCTGAAATGGCGTGGTATCATGTGTGCTGTCTTGCCGTGCGTTCAGTACTGGAGATTACATAATCTTGAGTTTCGAAGACACATTGAAGCGAGAGGCCGATGAAGCATTCACTCCCCGCTGCCAGTGCCTTTCATAATAGCGTCGTCCCACTGCGGGCGACACTACCAGCCGTAGGGACGGTGTGGATGTGAGAGCGTAGCTAGCGTCACCGATGTTAAGATATCGTTGACATGGCATCCTTCGTCACCAACTCTCAAATTCGTTTTTTTTTTTGCCATTCAAATTTGCCTTTTACAACTGCTCGATAATTCGGCAAATCTTGCGACCCCTTTCATGTAAGAAAAATCCATTGGCAACTGTACTTGCATAAAAGATTGAATTTGAATAGAAGGAAATTTCAATATAACAAAGCAAATGGCCGATTTTACCGACTCATTATATTGAGGGTTAACTGTATAACAACTTGAACAAATAAGCATTTTGGATTGCTTGCTTGCTTTCTTCCTTGATTTATTTATTTATTGAGAGCATACATTCACATAAATAGGTGCTACAATGCCCCGAGCAAGTCACAGAGGTGTAAGTACAGTCAACCGATCCTTTAATAGTATTGCATGAGCGGGGACTGGCCGGCCAGTCAGCACCTTCCAACCGTGTGAAGCCACGAGATCAGCAAGATTAGCACATGCGCGCCAGGTTCACTGGAAGCCATTATCTCCAATAAGGCGGATAGTTTGCACTGAGTTAATCGTTTCAGGGGCTGTGTCATGCTGGTGGAAAGAGCCTAGCAGATGAAACTTGCACTTCTGGTGAACTTGGTGTGCATGCGGTACTCTTGCTGAACTTGTCGCTTCGCGCTGTTAGAAGGCGCTGACCGTTTGGCCAGTCGACGCTCGCGTGGTACTGTTAAATAATCAGTCGACTGTACATAAAATAAGATGCTGGTCAAGCTAAAAAAGGTCACAGTTTTCTTGAAATCCATCACAAGAAAGCTCCACTGTAAGGCACCATGCTGCCACTTGTGGGGATGCGCAACTCTCACGCGTCCCCTGATATGTTTTTCCCGCATGGCGCGTCTCCTGTAATCCGGCTTCGCCGCGCGGCCTGCGTGATGCCCGCGGCGGTCGATGTGGTTGGGGCGCAGTGCGAGAGATGGCGCGAGTGTTGCATTGCTAACGCCGCCTCACGGCAGGGTTACTTGGGGGCGCAGGGGAGGACGGGCTGTCTCTTTCCCGGCGGATCGGATAACAGCGAGGACGTCCCGCGCGCGCACGCCGACCCATGCTTCTGCGAGACCGTCTCGCGTGGCCGCCTTGGAATGCGGCCACCGTTGGCGTGACCGTACACGCGAACGACCAGGCATTGGGATCCAGCATGGGGCAAACATATTCGCTCGCTATATGCGGTCGCGGTAAGTCGGACTTCTAGATTTGTCGCGCGCCCATCGGCATGTTTTGTGGGTAGCAACTCGGCTAGCAGGCATTGATCTATGAAAGGTGCAATAAATGCCCTTGTGATTGTTTGCACTACTGTGTTGTCGTCCCTTTGTCCCAAGAGTACGGGAGGAGAACCCCACACACTTCTATCTACCATATTCACTTGATTGTAATGGATGTTTTCTTCATGATTTCCGCTACTTGAACTCGACCCTCATGTTACATTTGAGTAGTAGCAAAACTGACCATATCAAAATAAATATTCTAAATTTTGCAGTTTTTAGTGTTACTTTGGCAGCCTGTACTACTACATCACAATTTAATCTATAGACAAGCTAACGAAGTCAAAACTTATTTTTTGCTCACATTGACGCCATTTTCACTGTGCCTGTGACTGGGTTTACACTTATGGTGCTGCAGTACCCTGTGGCCTTTCACGCTTCGACTTCATTCATTTGATACGTTATGGCAATGCAGTGCGTTCGGTATGATGCACGCTTCGACAGAGAAACAATTTTGCTGGCCGAGGAACTGGGAAACTGTACCACAGCTCGGTGGCTTGACGTCAATGAGTAGACAATTTGCGGATGCAGGGCCAGTGGGAGGCCCTCTTTAAATGCAAGGCCGGTCGGAAGGGCTCTGTGGACCTTGTAGTAGTGTGGTACTGCCCCCGAATGAAATAGTTGTGCGGTCTTTTAAGAAGTGCTTAATCTCAAATGAGCTCGAAGGCACGGGAGATGACTTGATTCTCAGACAATCAATTTCGGAAATAGTTTTGCTTTCACGAGACTAGGCTCGATCCGGCACTGAACCCCTTGGAAGTATACAGCTGACAGAGCTCTTGCCACTGTGCGAAGACAGGGAGCTTGGTACAATGCCAGAAACACTTGTTGAGGACGCATTCGGTGGTGAGTCACACAAGATATTGTGAAAATAGAACTACCTCTGAAAGTGAATGCTTGAGAATATCGCCTCCGGAAAGTTATGCCTCCTACTTGGACAATGATGGTGAGTGAAAAGAACTCGTTTTTTTAATTGCGGTTCCTTAAATATAAGTACCGTTTCTTTTTCCATTCATGTGAAATGTCGACCCTCGCATTACAATTGCGGTTGCATTACATTCAAGTACGTATAATACTATATGTGCTACGCAGCATGAAGACATGAATAAAGCTTTTTCTTTAATTTGCAAGCCTGCCTTGTTCCATCTATGCTGCAGAAAAAGCCCCATTAATGCACTTCCATATGCTTTTGTTTGGTGCTTCTGACCTCATAGCCCTTCATCATTTTTCTTTTGTAACAGTATGTGAGCATGCTTTCTGCTTCATCACTGAACATGAAAGGCAACATTTGTTGGTTTGCTTGTTCAGGGGATAAGCTGATAAGTGTATGAAGGCAAGACGTCTGCACGAAAAATCAGAGGAACTGAAAAGCTCAATATTTAGTCAAGTAATTTCCACATAAAGTCAACATACACAGAAGTAAAAAAAAAGAATTGAACACCACTGAATATCACTGGACAAAATTCAAGGCTAGGTCCCACATACATGTGCATGTCTTGGAAAAGGACAGCGCAAGTGGAAACTGCCACCATCACTCAATTCAATGAGAACTGTATGTTGTGGAGAATGTGTGCTCAGCTCACATCACTTCCAATTTCATTTCCTTTATAAGCAATACACCTTCGTATGGTGGCAACTGTGGTCCAACTCAGTTTGCAGCAATGTGGAGCCCTCCTGAGATTTAAGTCAGAAATGGCCTTTCCCAGCTGAATGTTCAGCTACTCTCAGAGCAATCAGAGAAGCCACATGATCAGGATTCTGTTGTATTGTGATAGCGCTCCAAGCTCAAAGGTGAGAGCTGGAGCGGAGGCACTCTGAATGAACCAGGTGAATGTGTTCTGAGTGCTTCACTTTGACTAGCTGAATGTAAAGTGCACCGCAAGAAAACTCAAGAACTCTCAAAAGCGACCCATTGAATGTGCCAGAAGGTAAACACTAAGAGTGTGCAAATATCAAATTTTCAATTTTGAAGCGAACTTCGAGTAATGAAAACCAAGTGGGAATAGAACTGAATATTTTTTAAATATATTTTTAATACTTTTCAAATAAGAATACTATTGGTTTTGCAATAATACTATTTTTTTCACCTAACAGAGGTAAAACAAAATATGCAAGTTCATAGCACAAGTAATGTAAAGAAAAATTTTGCTTTGTGGTCAACCAAATTCTCTAGTACAACAATTTTACTTGAGATGGTATCATAACTGCAGTTATTTAATGTTATGAAGGAAGGATGATGCAGAATGTTCATGGAGGAGAAACATCGTCCTGCATAACCAATACCTTGGGAAACTGAAAAGAGCTGCTCACTTGACACACTAGTGTTTGGCAGCGGCAGGTATCTCTTCGCAAGCCGAGCCAGCAGTGGGCACCATGTTTACAGCACCACTCACATGGATCATCTTTTCGACCCAAAATTTCATCATACACATATCTTTCAACCTGTGCTTGCGGCAGTGAAAGGTGCTGCTGGTTTATCAGCTTATCAATGTCTTTCCACAGTGCTGACATGGAAGAATATTCTTCAGCAGCTTTAGTTGCTGAGGGCATATCTGAGTCCTTTGGCGTTTAAATTTTTCTTGCTTCTTCTAAAGCCAGGTTTTTAATACATTTTGCCATTGAAGCATCCTGGTGGCACACACCTGCCTTAGAGAGAGAGTCTACAAAAATTGCCAAGCTTGCTACACAGTCAAATTTGTAGTTCGGAAATCGTGTTTTTAGGCACTCAGCCAAATTAGTAGCACAAACAGGGGTTTTCACCTGGTGGCTGCTGTCGTCCAGATGCATGAAAAGGCAGCACGATGAGGGTACTTGAGCTGATAGTGTTGGGCGGCCATAAGCACCAGCAGGGGCCTTGTGACAGTGGCCCTTCTTACTTTTTACATGCTTCACCGCAATACATGATTGTGCTGTGGTGAACCTGACTTAAAAAACTGGCAACAGCAATTTTCAGGGATTCGAATAGTATGCATAGTAGAAGTGTCTTTCGAATCAAATCAAACACTAACAGATTCAAATCGAAATTTCGAATATTCATACACCCCTAATAACCACAAATGATCTCCATTGCTAATACTGGGTGCTTTAAAGGGACACTAAAGGCAGATACTAAGTCGACGTGTACTGTTTAAATACCATTACAGAAACCTCGAGAAGAAAGAGGGCTAAACGAGAGGCCCAATTTTTATTACTCATATTATGAGAAGCCAACAAAGACGCCAAGGAAAACAGAGGGGAAATTACTTTTACTTACTAATTGAATGAAAGAAATTATAAATGAATATATTGGCATTAATTTATCATTTCTTTCATTCAATTAGTAAGTACAAGTAATTTCCCCTGCGTTTTCCTTCGTGTCGTTGTTTGTTGGCCTCTCACAATTACAGAAACCTCGCAACGCTTGTTTCGTGCCAAGAAATGACTTAGCTTATGAGAAAATTGCATCTTCAGGGTTTGAATACCTTTTTCGGAATTCAAATCTCCCGCCACCCAACCGAGAGAGTGGTGACGTTGCATACGGCATCACCACCCTTTGCTGCCGTCGGTGAGCAAAACAGCACCCGAAAGATGGCAGTACCAAGCCAAATCAATGTTATAGTGGGGCTCTAGCCACCATAACAGAGCAGTGGATTCGCTGGATTCGTCACTGCAGCTGCTTTTCGGTCAAGTGGCTTAGACCGTTCAGGCATCCCGTGACGTCACATGGAAGCTGAATTCTTTGCTACTTGCAATTTCTGCGAGTTTCACGGGCCAGCAAAACCAGCACAGCACTATGCGATAATGAAACTACTGAAACGTGAAAGCGAGGGCGGTGCAGAGTGGAGCGAAAACGAAACCTTTCGACTGCCCACATCGTTGTCAAGGATAATTTCAATGAGTTGTTCTTTCTAAAAATGAAATCAAACTGGACAAGTAACATTTTATTTCGTCTTGTAATACAATACAACGATGTTTTTCGCAACGAGTGGTTGTGTACTAGTAACAAAATTTAAGTGAGGAATGCTTTCGTCATCGGGGAAGTACTTGAATGTCCCAGGGGAGTCTCTAATCATGCCCTGTGTTTACCTCAACCTTTTTGTTTATTAAGGTTCTGTTTGTGATAATATTGATGCCTTAGAGATTCTCAAGCACTAATCTACCATTTTAGCTTGGCTTAATATTTGCTTTTAGTGTTCCTTTAACTCTTTCACTGCTACCCCTATTCGAATTGATCACCGGTGATCTATGCTCTTTATCGCCGATTTCGACATGCTGGAGCAGTTTCTTATCCACTTAAGGCCATCCAGTAGTCAGTACAGGCACTGAACTTTCAGAATCAGTTTAAATTTTCGCACTCTGGCAATGTTGTGATTTTTAACAGACCTTTTTGCGAACTAATGCGTGTATGTTGTAGCGAAAAGAGGAGTGGCTGTCACCTTCTGCCGTGCTCGAGAAATAAGCATGCCGCTCATGATTACGCCGCACTAGCATCAAAATTTTGTAATCAAATGACTCCCAGCAAGCCAAGATTAAATTATACCACCAGCTTTGCCGTCCGACAGTGCTGAGCAGTGAAAATTAACCGAAAATGACACCAGCTGTTCACTAGTCAGCTTTGGTTTGGGGTCCGAGTTGTTTTATTTCACCAAAGTTTATTTCTGAAGGTAAATCGGGACCCTCCCTCCACATATAACGAGATCACAAAGCACTTTTATCTAGACCGCATAATATACAGCACACCTCACAATAAGCTCACCAGGCCTCAAGCCCTCACGTTCAGAATGCTTCAAACAAACACGTACCCCACGCAGAACAGACTACATCACTACATGCCTGACCTATACAAAACATCATATTGCGAAAATTGCCATAGCCCACTAGACAAACATCACTTGCTCTGGCCGTGTGGTCGGACCCACGCAAACAAGGATCAAGACTCCGCCAGGCTACAAGAAGCATTACGCAGCACGGACCTGGTGGAGCAGCTCTGGGCCGTCCAGCGAGCCCACGATGCGGCCAAAGAGTTACAACTCCCGGTCCCAACGTGGGAGTAGCCCGCTCTATGGGACCTTGCACCCTGTAGCTCGCAGGACCTTTCATTAAAGTTATTCCATCTATCCACCCATTTCTGAAGGTCCGCCAAAGTCCAATATGCGGACCTGGCATTTTCAACCAGTTTCCAAGAGTTTCGATTTCACTTCTCTCGTAAAATGCTGGAGGAAAGGGGCACTACCGGTGTCACTGCACAGTTATTGAAAGTCGCTCCCATGACATTGTCCTGCGCAGCTGTGTCGCGAGAAATGTGTCGTGCTCGAAACTATGCTGCACCCGCACTTCAATTTACTGATGAGGACTCGAGTTGTGATTCCGAAGATGACAGCAAAGCAGATTCAATATCTGACAGCGACAATGTTTTGAGTCAGCATGGGACATCCACAGCTGTTCACTGGCGAGTTTCCTTTACGGACTTGAATGGTCTCCTTCCTTGTGCACGCTTATCTGCCAATCTTTTTTTGCACAACCTGAGAGCTCTACTGATTATATTCAGGGTGCATACTTCGCTTGGTTATGATGTGCTGTTATCAGCAGCAAAGAAAATTCAGCTCACGCCAAGAAGGCCATCCGTAGCACATCTCGACCTAGCACTACGGATCAGCGCAAGACTGTTTACAACAGCGTGGGATTTCTTTCGACTCTTCTCTGCAGAGGTGATAAAGACAACATGCAAAAATGCAAACAGATATGCTTGCATGCATAATCTTGTAGTTGCCCAGCTACGCTGAGAGCATTCAGTCCTGGAATAGGTGCATGACTAGATGAAGTGGTGAACTACGCTCTTTAGACTTCTCATTGGACCATCCTCAGAAGATGCCGAAATGGCGGAACAGCAAAACATGTTACGAGGTCTGCAAAGTTGAACAAAAACCAGATGTTTTGTGGGAACAGTGCAGAGTGCACCTAAGCTTCACAAAATCCAGGAACTGCTTCACTGCATGGCATGAGCGATGAACTGGGCTTAGTTTCTTTTTTGTATCCGAAGAATGGCGATGTACTGAGGATTTATTTTTTCAGACACTATTTCTGGGTAATCTTTGAAATGTATATTCTGAATTTTCTTTTCTGTTAATGTTTTTGTAGATTTATTTTTAAAATATACATTCTGAATTTCCTTTTATATTAATGTTATTGTAAATGTAATGTTTTTTTATTGTTTTTATCAACAGGCAGCAAAAATGGCGCTTTCTAATATTTTTGTTTAACCCGATAAATTTTTTTGTTTCGCAACGTATGTTTTTGGAAAGAGCATTTCATCATGCACAATATGCTACGCTGCAATGTGTGATAGAATATTATTTGTTGTGGTAAATAATTTTTTCACGAGACCAATAAAAAATTACCCTTTTCTCGCGATAATGAAAGCGTTAACTAAGCAAAAAGCAGATTTCCTGTATGCTTTCCTTGCCTTCAATGTCTGCAAGCTGTGCGGAAGCTGCATCCAAGATCTTACAAATTAAGAAACTGCAGCCTGGTCAAAAGGGAACTTCAGGACCTCCTAATCTGTTGAACTTGGAATTCCAAGTGATGCTATGAAATCATGACCTCTTCAGAACACATTGGCAATTCAGCCTTCTGTGATTTCAGTTTGCGCACTCATTCTTTCGGAGGTCTGAAAGTGATGGCAAATTAGGTTGTTCTGCTACGGTTTGAGCATTCCTGTGATGCGGTTAATAAGATTAAGCAAAATGTAATCATGACATCACCTTCTTTTTTCTCTCATTGATGGCTGCTCGTAAGGAGCAGAGAATTTTGCCGGGCCTCTCACTGAAGAATCCTTGGAACCTTCATTTGAACTGCCAGCATTTAGGTTACCTGCATAGTAAAAACAGCACAAAGAGCAACTCATTCAACTTTTAAGTTGTTGCAAAAGCAAGCTTGTGAATGCATTTAATGTGGAATACTAAAAATATCCTCAAGGATATAAAAAAAAAGCAGATATGGTCACAAGCAAGTTTACTCGTACAACCTTACGTTACATTCACTTTTTCTTTTCTTAGCCATTATAGTGAGACACTCACTTACATCACATTTTGCTGGCCCGAGCAGTGAATACAGTCAACAACCATAACTTGTGCTTGTGCTAATGCCATTTGTTCGGTTTAAAGTGCAGTTGAAGTTAACAGTAATTAGCGTCGAATAATTTCGAAGCTATGGTTGTAGGATTTGCATAAAACCTTGACACAAGTAACAGATATAGAAAATCGAAAAAAAGTTGGTTTCTTACTTGCCAAGAAAACAAACAAATAAAACAGGTTCATCTTTGAAAACAGTTTATTTTTAAAGCACTGCCATTTAGATACCTTGATGCAAAAATGCGAGTTAAACATTTTTTACACCAGCAGCACAAAAACTTTGTTTACAGGTTCTTGCTCATTGTTGTGCTTTAGGCTACTTGAAATTTCGTGGGGGTCAAGGACGTGAGAATGTTTCACCTTCGTCTGCCAAGCGTTGTCGAGATGCTGTAAAGGGCAATCTTGACTGCGTAATGGCAGCTGTTTATGCTATGTTGTGCAAATGCAGCTTGGTGCTTTCTCTCTACACACGAGCCTAACTAATTACATTCTGTAAGTGCGCAGACGAACTGGGTAGGCATACCACTTTTGAGGTCCTCTATATACCCTATGCACATGCTCTCTGGCCTGATCACCGATGAGCGAGATCACTGATGATACGGTTTGCCGCCCACCGCCACGCCTGCCTTGGCTATTAGGCTTAACCAGTGCTGCTTCCCTGTGCTGGCATCCAAAGTTACGGTTTAGTGCTGCGTCGACGCAAATCTATTCGCAGCAATCATACGGCTCTCGGGAAACTAAAAAGCCCACTCGCTAGTATAGGGTAAAACCTGAATGGCACTATCTATGCAGCCACCATATTCAACGATATTGCGTGTGGATCCCGCAGATCATGCCCAAAAAATCAAGAAAAGCACCTTACAGCATCAGAAATTTCAGTCACTGTTATACAATGACTCAATATTACGATAATGTAGTGGTGCCGATGGATCGATGTTTGAAAAGTTGAGCAGGTGTGAAAATCAGTGAGCTTACCTTGGGTCCCAAGCCTCGAGGCCTCCGTCTGCAGCGTGGTGAGTTCCCGGAGAAGCCGATCTACCTGAGATTTCTGTTCTTGCAGAGCCTGAATGTTCTCATTTATCTGGCTGGTTTGCAGGTCGGAACATTCGCCATCCACTATGGCACTCTCCAAGTCAGCAATACCAAACTGCATGCATGAAGCCATCGCAGGGAATAAGGCATAACATTTGTCGTATGTTTTGAAGACACCTGTGTCATATTCATCACACATCACATAGTACATGTGTCATATTTACTGTATACCATATTTTTATGTTTGTGTCGAATAAATTTATTTCAGCACTGCTATCTGTGACAGCACTGCTCCATCTTTACAGATGAATTTCTAGATGGGACAATAATTATCTGCATGGAAAATCACAATGTCAAGGTAGCTAATTCTAAGCACTCACTGATTAACTTGCTAATTATTCACTTCAGGGCACAGGTTGTAATTGCAAAATTGAAACTGAGCAGCAGTGAAGCTGGGTATTCTTAGCAGAAATCCTGAGACTAGCACCCTTCGAGATACAGGGCAGAGAACATCTGCTTAAAAGGCCCTTCACCAGGCCACATAGCAAATTTCTGCCACAAACATTTTTCAAATTGGTTCATTCATAGACGAGACAGAAATATTTTAATGCCGCGAACGCATGATTTCAGGGGGCAAGGACCACTGCCAAGCGAGACACTCTCTCCACTTGCTCTGTCTAGCCTCTGCAAGCAAAATTTTTTCCCTTCATTCTCCCATACCGGAGCTCGAGAAACGCTTGTCGCATACGTCCTTGGCCCTGCCTTCATTTTTCCTCCTCGCCTTTTTGAGGTGCGCCGCACTTCCACTGACAGTGTCGCCTGCGAGCTGTTGCGATTGTCTCGTTTTGTGCAGTGCAGAATTTCGCGCACTGTGAACGAGGGCACCTGACAAGCGATATAAGTCATTGCTACGCGAATGCTGAGGCAGACACAATCGGATCACAGAGCATGATCGTGTGCTGGAACACGGTAGAAAATGACATGCTGTATTTATTCAAATCTAGGCCGATAGTTTTTTTTTTTTTTTTAAATAATGATATACCAAACTCTAGGGTCAGCTTAGATTCAAGGATTTTTAATAAAGCACCAGTCTGTAATTCAAAATGATAAATATGGTGCATAGCTAGCGGCATCTAGAAAAGTCAGTAAAGCAGCCACTACTAGCCGAGTCAGAAGCCAACTGAAGTCCACGAGTGACGTTGCTCTTTTGAACTGTGTTGTATCGACATGCGGTATCACTCATAGCGTGGCGTTATCGTAATGGCACCAAACAGGCGATGCCACTGTAGTGTTGCATTCAAAAGTGTTGCTAGCCACAGAGGCATCACCAAACGTTCAAGTTGGGCTGGTCTTCAGCATTGATGAGAAAAACGTCCGTCGTTGGAGAGGGCAATGGGAGATGCTTTTTGTGTGCGCCACAACGAGGAGATGAGAGCAACAATGAAGATAAGCACACGGTAATAGAGAGGAGCTGTTCACTGAGGTCGTGCAGCGTTTCAGAGCACATGCATGGGCATACGGATGCGAGCTTGCATGTGTCCGCAAGCATGCGTGTGGTCTGGGCCATAGTGACAAGGCTAGCAGATATGATAACATAGAGTGAGCTCGGCATGTTCATATTGCCAGTCCCCGAGCTATTGTCGAGTACTTGGCGAGCCAGTAGTCCCCTACTCTTCCGCACCGCTAGCCCCGCTCTCCATCTCCTCGACGTTCTTCGTCTCCTGGCGAACACTTGCCTTTCGCTCATGGGATTGAGGGCCGATCCATTAGGTCCCCAAGCCCACGCCGGGGAAACTAGGAGCAGCGACCTCCAGGGGTGGAGCCGCTGTTGACAGATCTATAAAACCTCTTCTCCCCCCCCCCGATATGCCAGTCGAACGCCAATAGTGGCGTTTACATAAATACGACAGAAGCGTATCGTATCAACTTTCAAGCGTATCACATCTCATGTAAACGAGGTAATTCGCTAGGTAGGCGTATCGCATCCAATATGCCAAACAAGGGTAGTTTGAGATGGAGAATGCGCATTTCAGCGGCGCATGTAAACAGAAGCGTATCGCATCAGGAATTATGGGAAAGCATTCGCTGCGGGATTACAACCGGCCAACCAACCAGCGGCGCGGCCGTATGGCAGCGGAAGCCTGTTTACCGGAAGTAGGGGGCTCATTTTCACATGCTACACCAGACGGCGCTAGCTTGCCAGCCAGTGAGATGCGCATACATATAAACGGAGGTGCATCAGCGGAATGCGATACGGCAAGATAATACGATACGCTTCTACCGTATTCATGTAAATGCGGCTCATGATTCCCTTTCGCCGTCGCATGCTGTTGACTACAAAAGTGTTTCTGCCGACATCCTCATTCAAGTCGACAACTACTCGGTCACTGCCCTCGTGGATACTGGCACCGATTATTCTGTTATGAGTGCTGAACTAGCTGCTGAACTGAGAAAACTCACTATGCCATGGCACAGACAAAGCCTTGTGGTCATCTCTTGAAGCTGATTGGGAGATGCACCGCCAGGCTCCAAATCCGTCAGTCAACATACGTTCCTTCATTTATTGTGTTGCACGAGTGCTCGCAGAAAGCCATCCTTGGGATGGATTTTCTTCGCGAGCATGGTGCTGTTATCGATTTTCGGAAGCTGATTATAATGTTTTCTGACAACTATGCCGCAGTACTGTGAGATAGTAACATGCGCAAGACAGCACTGTGTGTTGTTGATGACACTGTGACATTCCTGCCGCGAACTAGTATGCTCGTAACTGTTGAAAGCGATTGCGACCATATTAGTAGCAGCATCGCTGAAGGAAACCTGTCGGTGCTCCTGGCTTGGCAAGTCTGTGTCGCCTGTGGCATTATTCAACTTAACTGCCGAATGACTGAGCGTTTAGTGAGAAACTTCTGTGGCAAATACCGATACCTGGCAAATCAAACGGCCATTGCTCACTTTGAAGATATTAGGGATGCAATAGGTCCTACGCTTGCTGAGCTTTCTGTAACCGCCAAGAGTGATACCATGGTTGTCAGTACAGTCAATGTAAATCCTGAGCTGTCAACTCCACAAAAAGAGCAAATAGGAAGTATTTTATGTATGTTCAGTGATTGTTTCGCATCCACGTCAAAAGTAACACAGACCCCCATCGCAAAGCACCGTATCATAACGGACCCGACCAAATGTCCCGTGCGTCAGCATGCCTACTGCATGTCACAAAAGGAGCAAGAGGCAATTTGTTGTGAAGTGAAGCAAATGCTACACGACGACGTAACTCAACCCTCAACCAGCCTATGGGCATCGCCCGTTGTACTTGTCAAGAAAAAGGACGTCACTCTTCAGTTTTGTGTGGATTACCGCAAACTGAACAGGGTGACAAAAAATGATGTCTATCCTTTTCCCCGCATAGATGACTCTCTAGACTGTCTTCGCAATGCCCAATACTTGTCCTCAATGGATTTACACAGCGGATACTGTCAGTTAGAATTTGATGAATGAGATCACGAAAAGACTGTTTTCGTAACTCCTGATGGCCTGTACGAATTTAAGGTGCTGCCCATCTTATGCTCAGCTTCCGCAACCTTTCAAAGGATTGTGGACACCATGCTGTCAGGTCTTAAGTGGGAATCATATGTCGTCTATTTAGACGACGTAGTCGTTTTTTCTCAGACATTTGAACAACACCTGCAGCGACTTCAGTCCGCGTTTCTTGCAATTCGATCTGCAGGCCTGTCATTAAAATCTGAGAAATGCCATTTTGGTTATCAGGAACTGAAGTTCCTCGGCCACGTTGTATGTAATGAAGGTGTTCGGCCAGACCCAGAAAAGAGTATGGCTGTTGCCGTATTTCCACCACCAGCCAACAAACGTGATAAGCGCCACTTCCTTGGGCCTCTGCTCATACTACAGACGCCTTGTGGAGAATTTTTCCAAGATTGCAGAACCCTTCACTCGTTTAATAAAGAAGGATATCCCACTTTTTTTAGGTCCGGAGCAGAGAGCTGCCTTCTCTGAGCTTCAGCGGCACCTCCAGACATCAATCACCCTTACTTGGACACTTTGATGAAGATGCCGACACTGAACTGCACACTGATGCTAGCAACATTGGCCTTGGAGCAGTCCTCATGCAGTGGCAAGATGGCGTCAAATGTGCTCTTGCGCACCTTAACCTCGGCAGAAATGAACTACTCTACCACTGAAAAGGAATGCTTAGCTGTCGTCCAGGCGATAGCTAAGTTTCGGCCATGTTTATATGGTTGTCCATTCAGAGTGGTTACCAACCAACATGCCCTTTGTTGGCTAGCCAATCTCAAAGGCCCTTCAGGACGTCTTCCCAGGTGGAGCCTTCGTCTTCGAGAATTTGATGTAACAATCGTCTACAAGTCTGGACAGAGACACACTGATGCTGACTGTCTTTCGTGCGCTCCTCTTGCAACGGTGTCAAGTGATGCCGATGAAGACGGTCGTTTAATTTGTGCTATTAATATATCTTACTTGGCTCAACAACAGCGGGACGATTTAGAACTCGGGCAACTTATTGACTATCTTGAAGGCCGAAGTTCACATCCTGCACGGACATTCACGCGTTAACCATCTTCATTCTGTCTCAGCAACAATGTCTTGTATAAAAAGAATTTCTACCTGCCAGCGACTGGCCATCTCCTTGTTGTTCCATCCGCGCTGCGTGCTGATATTCTGTCCGCCTGACATGAAGAGCCCTCTTCAGGCCATTTGGGATTCGCGCGCACCTTGGCCTGAATTCGACAACGCTACTACTGGCCTAAGCTTGCTGAGGAAGTCAAGCATTACGTGAAAACTTGCCTTGACTGCCAGCGCTGAAAGACACCACCTCAGTGCCCAGCCAGTTTCCTGAAGCCTGTTACACCACCAACACAACCATTTCAACAAATCCGCATGGACTTGCTCGGGCCCTTTTCTAAGTCTTTTGCTGGCAACTGCTGGATCATGGTTGTGACTGATTACCGACGCGATACTGCAAAACTGGTGCCTTCCAGCAAGCTCCTGCCAGTGACAATGCGCACGTTTTCATCCACAACATAGTCCTCTGGCATGGTACACCAGCAGTAGTAATTACAGATTGTGGTACAGCTTTCACAGCTCAGATTATGCAAGACGTCATGACGCTAAGTGGTACAGTTCAGCGCTGAGCCACTGCATACCATCCTCAGACCAACGGCATTACGGAGAGGTTAAATAAGACAATCGCTGACATGCTTTCCATGTATGTCCGCAGTGAACACAAGAACTGGGACGATGTTCTGCCTTACCTTACATTCGCATACAACACTGCTGTTCAAGAAATGACTGGGTTCACTTCTTTCCGTTTGCTCCACGACCATGAGGCAACTACCATGCTGGACACTATACTACTCCCCGAACAATACGACATTAATATTGACGTGAAGGAATTTACCCTGCTTGCAGACGCAACTCGCAAGCTTGTACGCGAGCAAATCAAGAATCAGCAATCCATAGACTCCCAGAGGTATAACGCTCGCCATCGCGAGGTTGTCTAGCAACCCAGTGATCAAGTTTGGGTATAGACCCCGATTCGCCAACGCAGCCGGTCGGAAAAGTTACTGCGCCGTTACTACGGCCCTTACAGAGTCCTCCGTCGCCTCAACGAGGTGAACTACGATGTTCTCCCTGAAGACATGAGTTGGCGATCTCGTCCGCGCAGCCTGCGGATGTTGTCCATGTTTCCAGGATGGAACTGTACCACTCACGTTGACGAGGCCATTCTTACTTCCACTTGCCTTCAACTGCAAACTGGACTCAGTCTGGTTAACCTCCCTGTCTTTCCTTCCTCTCTCTTTCTCTCTTATCCCGCTTGTGTGACACTTTCCTCTTCGCAAACTTTCTCAGTGTTGCCGTGTATGTGCTTTGTTTTTTTTCCCACTGTTTCGCCTTTGAAGCATCGAGACGATGCTTTCTGGAAGGGGGGTAATGTTACGAGCATAAGAGTTGGCTGTGTAGTGGGTTTGCCGCTTCTGCAGAAGCTGAGGCCGACGAAGACGAAGACGCACTCTCAGTGAAGGTGTTGGGCAGGACCTGTCTGGTTCCATGAGATTAAACTTAATAGTTTTTGTCATATATACAGTAATGTGACTATACTAAATAAATGCTGTTTTCATTTTGTGACTTTTTTGTTTGGCCTAGATTTGAAGTAAGTTTTTAAAATTTTTTTCTAGCTTCAGACATTCGCGGGTCAACTTAGAATTGGGGTTGGCCTAAATTTGAGTAAATACGGTAGTTTCGGTGTCCGCGCGCGCAACTGCACGACGTGGGAACAAGCAGACGAGACGGAAATACATCTCTCTTGCTGCGGTGCGAAGTAAAACAAAAACGCGAAGACATTCAGTTTGTGTTTTATTATTTCTCTAAACATTAATTGGTCTATTCAAGTAACAGATTACAGAAATAAGAGATATTGCCTTGAGTAATTCTTGAGGTCATGTGTCACTACAAGCGACATTACAGTACAAACTTGTGTACATAGGTGCGCTAGCACGTGTATGTCACCCCAGGGATTGGAGCATGGCGGCCGCAAGGGGAAGGGCAAACGACGTTCGGTTTGAAATGTTAGATCTTTCCACAGCACATAGCAAAGTAATATTTAGCAGACACAATTGTTAGCGCACATTGTATGCTCTGCGCTTGTCAACTCAAAATGGCCAGATCTGGTGAGGGGCCCCTTAAGAAATGCATTGCTGTTCCAGTTAAGACTGTCCTGAGCAGTTTTGGACTAACATGTTTTGGAATCTGCTGATTGGATTTCCAACGTATTTTGTAACACATATTAAGGACAAAAATATAAAAAAAGATGCTATTGTAATGATTTCTGCTAAGGGGACACGATTTTGAGGACAGACCTAAATATGGATCACAGAACAAGAGGACGTAATACATTGCACTAACTACCAACTGAAAGGTTTAATGCGTGGTAGGCACTTTCCACGCAATAAACCTTTTAGTTGGCAGACAGTGCAGCATCCTGTGTCCATTTGTTCTGGGCCTGTGTTCAGCGCTGGTTGCCCCAAAAACCCTTACCAATTAGCTTACTTAGGCACATTAAAGCCAACATTACTCCAGTGCTGGCCACCTTCAATTTTGCCGTTTTGTGGCACTTAAAGAACATGCGTAAGTTGCATTCATGTGTTGCCTTAGTGTGTGCCCCTCAAGTCCTACTAAAGCGTTGTTACCACGATAACCAGCTAGGAAGCGTTAAACCAGCTAGTCTAAGGGTATGAACACACTATTGACATGGTGCCTTGCCACCTGCCATTGGGGGATTACCGCTTCACGGCACTTTCTTTGCAAAACAGCCACATTTCTCTGCCACTGAGCAAATAGGCTCAAATGTTATTTTTGCCACTGCCATTTAATGGCCAAATGCCAAATGCGCATGCAATCTTGCACATGCGTGAAGGAACCAGGACCATTCGAGATCTCAAGTTCTGTCATGTAAGTACTGTGTCAGCAAAATGAAAACGTGTGACCAGCGTGGTACTGCTTGCTGCAGGACAATGCCGATGCGCAGCACACCGTTGTGGGAAGCTTGCCGCTAGTGTGTTTCAGGCTTAACTGCTATAAAAGGTACCCACCTTGTCTTGCTGAGCGAGCAAGCTCTGCAGTTGCTGCACCCGTCGCTCCAACTCTTCAATTTCTGCATCACCAGCCAGGTGGCCACCTGTGGCTCCAACAAGAACCTCAGCCGAAGCCCCATCCGCAGCCAAATTGGCAGACCAGTTCCAAATGCCATCACCATGGGAGGCAACATCGCCGGGAGGTGCAGACGTACTATGGTGTGAGCGTCGAGATGGTGCGGTCCGTTTTGATTCCCGCAGCGCTGACGTTGGGGGCATTGGCAATGTCCCAGCAGCAGTTTCACGCTGCATCTCACTCACCCACAAACTCAAATCTGGATGGCTAGCAGCCAGCTGGTCTGTAAGGTGTGCAAATGCATGACAGTACAGTTAAACCTCAGTTTATTGAAATTTTGTTATACTGAAATTCGATGTTGTATGCAAATTTTTTCTAATGCTGAAGGGGTTGTAAAATTTTCCCAATATCAAGCAATCAGAAAGAACAAATTCCAATGAGAAAAAGAAATTATTTTGGTGAACTTGAGAGTTGGTGACCAAAGATACGGTTTCATGCTGTGGCGATGATATCTTCACATCAGTGGTACGAAGTGAAACTTTTGTGTCCACTCAACCACAGCAACTGATAGTGTCACCCAAAGGAGGTCCACTTTGTCTCCTGACCGAAAAGTGCATGCACACATGCACAGTCTCCCTCCCTCAAGCTCACATGCATGCACACAAAACTTAATTAAATGGAGAAGCTTGTAAAATCAAGGTGTCAATATTTCAGTGTCAAAGTTCCACAGTCTACTAAAACACTTCTGGTGGTTGAAACATAAGTAATGCAAGAATTTACTGATAAAACCGTAGAAAAAAGTTGCGGCATAATATCGAGTGCAAATACCTCCATGTTGTAAGAAAACATGACTGGAAACAAGGGAAAAAAAGAGAAGTGACAAAAGAAATACTGACTCTATTGAATTTTAAAATACTGCCCTACAAGTCCACGTAACTAAGCAGTGTTCATAAAGGCGTGCTGTTTCTATAGTTCAAAATCAGGTTCTTGGGGCCTCACAAACAAAGACAAGTGTATGTTCACGCTTGTAAATTCAACAATGTATGTTTTGTGACAGAGTTTTTACAGCATAAGCTGTTATGGGCTCAATCCAATAGCGGTTTCAATTGGTGATTTTCTCCACTGTGGCTGCTGACGGTGTTCATCGCAGCTATCGCCAGGAATGAAAAAAAAAAAAAAATCGTTTCCCACAGGGATTGAGCTCGGGCCCTGCATGGAAGTCAGCTACTCTACCACTGCGCCACGCCAGCATTTGCTAGCTGCTGCGGAAACATGGTCTATGCAGGTGCCCTAGCATATGAAGAGTCACGCGATGTGAGATGCGCACCATGTAGCGTTGATACGTGCGCACTTTGTATTACAGTTACATATTATTGCACCAGGTGGCACGCCATGTAGCAGTTGCATCGTATCGTGCCACATGTCAAGCGATGTGACATATGCACCAAGTAGTCTTGTTACCTGTATTTAATCTTGGGTGCATTTTATGGCACCTCCTCAGGTACGGAACGCTGCTGAAGAGGCAAACCGTAGATAGAGCTATGCGCGCAGCTGCCACCAGACAACGTCAGGCTCGGCAGACCACTGTGCAGAGAGCAGCGCAAGGTGCAGCTCGCCGTCAACGCCGGGCAGACAGTTCAGTTCATCCTCAAAAATGTGTGCAAATGAAAGCACTACTTTCCTTATACTCCCCAATTGCAATTACCATCTTCCAGCAGTTTACGACAGTATCCTACGGAGCCGCTGCTCCAGCTTATGCTGTGACTGTGCTGCGTGTGCCGCACAAGCCTGTGAATTTTTGTGACATATGTGATACAACAAACATAATTTATTTGTTTGCATGTGTACAATCTACATGTGATGGCCATGATAAAGTTTGACACTAACACACTTTTAGTGGAAATATTAGTGAAAACAAAGAGGCTCTATAAGTACAGTAACTTACCTTGGAAAGCTTTTGCCTCAGCCAGTTTATTTTCAGCTTTCTTTTGAACACTCCTGATTATATCATGCTGCTCTCGTAGTGCTGAAAGCTATAAATAGAATGAAGAAGAATCTTATTCTGTGAAGCATTTGTGACATAGTCATAGAATACGAAAGAAGAGCTCAAAGAACATTATGTTTCAACTAAATTATGTGCACGACATCGGGCTACAACTACAGGTTGATCTCCTCCTTGAGGAGATCAACCTGTATTCCAGCACTTCTTTTGCACATACAAACCTGAGTGTGCAGTGAGACACCTGCTCCATAATTCACCATTCATCTTTATGAGAGCCCCCTACTAGATGCTACCTTTGATCTGCCCCTGCATACAAAATACATTTTACAAAATGTTTGTGTCCTTTGTTGTTTCCTGCCAAAAAGAAACAAGAACATTCCACTCCCTTTTCTCTGTTTATCACTAACTCAACATAGCTGCAGACATTGAAACCTATGATCAAAGCCGTGCCCTACACATAAATTGTAGCATTTAGCTTATTATTATTATTTTTCAGATGTAGAAGAAAGTTAAGCTGTAATATCAGAATCCAGAATCATGTTGTTTTACAACTGGCAGATTTTTGACCACAATATTACAACTCAGATTTTTTCTACATCATATTTTTTTTTTAATAAGCTGGACACTACTATTTACGCATGGTGCATGTCTTCAACCAATGGTTTAAATGTGTTGTAAAAAACATACTCTGAGGTTTCGATAATACATAAGTATGTTTTCTTAACATACCATTCATTGCAATTGTAATCATCTCAGATATATGAATACACGGCTTATGAAAATGGTTTAGCCTGAAAAGTGGTTTGTAGAATTAGGTCACTTCGTTGCTATTGACAGTGCAGACCACTACACCATAATCACAAAGCCTGAATTTACTGATGTAAACATAATGGGTTCGCAACATTATCTGATTGACTAGCAATTCTATAAACTTTACCTGTTCATATAGAATCTAATTAATGTTAGAGGTCACAATGACATCGGGGTGATATGTATGTCAGTTACTGACATAGGATGCTGCAAAATAAAAATTTTTTCCAGTTAATCAAATTACATAAAGGATATAATTGGTATAGCTTTGTAAAGTGTTATATCCTTTGTTTTTAGTAACATAGCAAAGAAATCCACTAAAAACAAAGTGTGTGCAAAAAGCAACATACTGCCAGATGATAGCACTCTTCAATTTGGAAAGTGCCAAAGCATGGAGATGCATCAGATAAGAACATCCTTACCTTTTTCTGAGATTCTATAATCTTTCTTATGACTACATTCTGCTCCATCAAACTTTCCTTCTCATCCTAAATGAGCAAAGAGAAGAGGAAAAAGAAGTCTCATTTCTATAAGTATACATAAAGCGCAAAGTGCTTCTTTAAAGCATTTAGACTGTGATCATCCATCAGCCATACCTTTCTCATACTGACCACATATCTGACAGCTGTCACTACTTTCTTCAAAGTCCAGTCAGCTCACCTGCCCTTATCTCTCTCTCTTTTTCACAGCTAATGAATGCAACCAACCATTCGTTCCAGCATACAGAAATCAGTGACAACCAGACAAATTTCATAAGACTTGCCTCACTTGTTTAATTTATTGCCAAACAGTGGCAGCCAAAATGGGGAGGGGGGGAGCTAACAAATGCAAGAATGAATGCAGCACACACACACACACACACACACACACACACACACACACACACACACACACACACACACACACACACACACACACACACACACATATATATATATATATATAACAACCTTTGTGAATGAAAGGCAGTTACACAAAAACAATTCACAGCAGGAACATGTGCAAGGAGAATATTTCAAGCAACAACATGCAACCTGCTTATGGATGCACAATGTTCCCCTGAATCAGTGCTACATGAGTGCTGCACTATGTGTTACTTGAAGCATGTTTCGTTTGAAGGAAAACTCCCATTCTATTACAAGGCACTGTGGAACATTAAGGATGTGAAGTGAAATTTTAGCCTTGATTTCTATATGTAATGATGCAGGAGATTATTGCATTAGTATCTACATAAACAAGGTCAGATTTATTTGCATACTGGATGATATTAAAATAAAATGAAAATTTTGTTGTATTATACCTCATGATTACAAACACCCCAAAGAACTTTACGCTCCCTGTTAGAATTATTAAACTACAAAAGCACAAGAATGGCCAAGCAGAATAATATGAAAGCCAGCAGTAATTCCAGTGAGGTCATAGGTATATCTAAATTAGAGTATTCAATTTATAATGATACTTTCACTAGTAGAGATCGTGTCACGCAAGACACTATGACAGAACAAAAGATGCAGGTAGCCTGTCCATCATTTCACCCCTTCCCACAACTGCCCTGCCCACACGGTTTAACATCAAGCTGATTGACGTTTATTCACCTGCAATTACTGTTACTTGTGCCTTCACGCAAACTACACACTGCTTGAAATGTGCTGGTACGAAATAAAACATACCAAAGTTGACCTCAATATCATCAACTACCAGCTGTGTCCATCAGTGTCTATTAATAATACAGAGCTGATTTTTCTATGCAAGAAAGTCGAGAAGAAATTTTTGCTATCGGCAAGTTGCGACTCATGACTGGAGAGGTTAAGACAAAATGGAACTGAAAGAAAGCTACAGCCCAATGCAATAAATAGTGGTGCTAGCTGCTATCATATACGGCTCTAATAGCCTACGCAACAGCCCCTAGGTTCATTCTTACTTGTAGCAGCTGCGCATACTGTGGGTCATCAGTCGTATCACAATTGAGGCAGTTGTCGAGGCCACCAGATGCAGATGCCGGAGAAGCTTCACGCCCTCCCGTTTCTAACAGGCGCTCATTAAGGTGGCGTTGTCTCTGGTCAAGGGCATTGAACTGCACGGACAAGAAAAGCCACTCAGTCTCAAACCAAACCCATCTCTTGATGAACAAGATGCACATAATTCTTTTATTTTGGCGTCCTAATAAACAAAATTGTGGAAGAAAACAACCGCAACAAAACAATTAATGACAGAAATATGAGTGCAATAAAAGTTGCACATCTTTGTGATTCATATTCGATTTGTATTTTTTCTGGCATTTGGTGGAAATGAAGTTCTGCTTTAGGGCTTAAAACATATTAAAAATGAATGCCCAAAATTAGAACACCTATAAAATAGCTAAGTGCCAAGTTAAAAATTATATAACTGTATGTGCCAAAATAGATATCGCAATTGTGTAACCTGTATGAAAAATAATGTCTAAAGCAGACATTCTGTAGAAATACTTTTCACAAGTTAGCATGTTTCGAAGCAGCATGTAATGTAGCAATTTCGTCCTGTAGGGATGTGCCAGTGGACAACCTTAGAAAGAGGTGTATGCCCTCAAGAAGCCACCAGTAAGGAATTATGGGAATCTTGAGGGGTCGTCTGCTTCACTTGCAGACACCCGCGTAAGGTGTGCCTCATCTAACCTTTTTTCCATCGTCTTAGCTAACCAAAGCACAGCAGACCACATAGCACAACAAAAATAAGTGCTACCCAAGTGGCCGCAAAATGCCATGCAGGTACTGCAGTCAACAGGTCTCTACGCAGTCCGTGCACCGAGTGCATCCATGCTCTGGCACCCGCTTTTTGCCTGCTGAAATATATGCAGCAAAGGTCATGAGTCGTTACCTGCTCTTCCTAAACGCTGTGGGGATGCGCGACTCTCGCGCGTCCCCTGATATGTTTTTCCCGCATGGCGCGTCTCCTGTAATCCGGCTTCGCCGCGTGGCCTGCGTGATGCCCGCGGCGGTCGATGTGGTTCGGGCGCAGTGCGAGAGATGGCGCGAGTGTTGCGTTGCTAACGCCGCCTCACGGCAGGGTTACTTGGGGGCGCAGGGGAGACAAGGCGCTTGCTTTTCCCCGGCGGGTCGGCGAACAGCGTGGACGTCCCGCGCGCCGACCCATGCTTCGCGTGGCTGCCTTGGACCGCCTCGCGTGGCTGCCTTGGAACGCGCCACCGTCCGCGTGACCGTACACGCGAACGACCAGGCGTTGGGATCCAGCATGGGGCGAACATATTCGCTCGCGATGCGTTCGCGGTGAGTCGGACTTCTAGATTTGTCGCGCGCCCATCGGCATGTTTTGTGGATAGCAACTCGGCTAGCAGGCATTGATCTACGAAAGGTGCAATAAATGCCTTTGTGATTGTTTGCACTACTGTGTTGTCGTTCCTTTGTCCCAAGAGTACAGGTGTGAGAGACCCCTCATCTGGCTGCCCAACGTGGGACTCTTGGGGCATCGGACGATAGTTTTAACAGTTTGCTTCGTTCGAGACCTTTGTTTGAACCGAAGCGTAGGCCTAGCGTGAATTTTGATCGCTAGCGTCAGCGGCGTGCTTTCTTGAGCGAGGTGATGGTGGCTGTAGTGTGTTTGAACATGTCAACATGCTAAGCCTTTTCGCAAGTGTTTTTTTTTTTATGACATTCGTCAGTACGAGAGCCACGTGGTCTGCATCCTGGGAGAGCGAGGCTGAGCGCCCGCGGAGCAGTGGCAAGCCTGAAGCGAGTGAGTACGGAAGCCTCGTGGGTGGTCCGAATTTCTTATGTAAATAGCTTCTTCTATCTCTTTGACTCGGATGAAGTCGCGGCTCGGGGAGCCGTGTGGCCGCGGGCCACGGGTGCCACTACGGGCTGACTAATATTGCGGCCTGGCACCGGGCGCTCCGACACCGTCTAGGACGGTGGGCGCCGTCAACTCGGATGCTGTGTGCACCGAGCGGAGTAGGACCACCTCACAGAGCTGACGTCTCCTCGCGGCTGCCTGTTTTGCGCTCATTTTGGGTGTTGTTTTTGGATGCCGGTTGTTGTCAGGGTAGCGACGCTTTAGGCCTAAGGCTTTACAAAGCTGCCTGTCGCACGTGGAGGGACACAACCTGGTGGACCGTGGCGTTGAGGTGTTGCAAGTTGCTTCCCTCATTCTATTTAGCCTCGCACGAATTGAAATTACTCGTTCGACTCAAGGAAGCGAGCTTCGTTCACGTGAACTTCGCATCTGAGTAGCTGCCCGATCTTTTGCTAGCCGAGTTGAACATCGTACCACGTGGGCGATGTGCATGCATAATTCCTCTCCCTTGCACTACTTTAGTGTTTGCCGAGTGTGTTGAGTGTACGCAGCGTGATTGGAGTCACCCCTGGCTTGCTGTCACCTGCGCATCGTCTGCGCTGCTGCTCCGGACTACGATCGAGCCACCCCGGGCGATGGTGATGCTGTGGCCAGTTCGGCGCGGCGACCTCGGCGGCGGACAAAAGAGCCGGCGGTCACCGACAGCTACGGCGGCTCTTGCCAGCAGGGCGCGTCGGCGCGAGCGACGCTTGCTCGTACCGACTACTGCGTCGTCGTTTCCGGAGTCCTGGCCTGGGATCGTGCCGTCGAGTCGCAAAGCTGCTGCTTTGCGACTCGACGGTGTCGACGATGTCGGTGTCAACATCGTCGACTCGACGATGTCGGCTCCCATACTATGGACAGCGTGGACATTTTCTCGGCGCGGCCACTGTTTAATGTTCTACCTTGTTCGCGAAGCACAGTTTGATGTTAGACCGTGTCACATGTCTCGCCGGAATATGTAGTGATTTAAGGTTGGGGGGATGTGGGGTTGCGCGACTCTCGCGCGTCCCCTGATATGTTTTTCTCGCATGGCGCGTCTCCTGTAATCCGGCTTCGCTGCGTGATGCCCGCGGCGGTCGATGTGGTTGGGGAGCAGTGCTGCGTTGCTAACGCCGCCTCACGGCAGGGTTGCTTGGGGGCGCAGGGGAGGACGGGCTCTCTTTCCCGGCGGGTCGGGGAACAGCGTGGACGTCCCGCGCGCCGACCCATGCTTCTGCGAGACCGCCTCGCGTGGCTGCCTTGGAACGCGCCACCGTCCGCGTGACCGTACACGCGAACGACCAGGCGTTGGGATCCAGCATGGGGCGAACATATTCGCTCGCGATGCGTTCGCGGTGAGTCGGACTTCTAGATTTGTCGCGCGCCCATCGGCATGTTTTGTGGATAGCAACTCGGCTAGCAGGCATTGATCTACGAAAGGTGCAATAAATGCCCTTGTGATTGTTTGCACTACTGTGTTGTCATTCCTTTGTCCCAAGAGCACGGGTGAGAGGCCCCCACAACGCATAGCCATGACACACTGCTGTGAAGACAGTGGCAAGCCATCGAAAAAAAAAAATTATGGGGTCTCCAAAACCACGATCTGATTATGAGGCACACTATAGTAGGGGACTCCGGATTAATTTTGACTACCTGGGGTTCTGTAACGTACACCTAAATCTGAGCACACAGGTGTTTTTGTATTTTGCTCCCATCGAAATGCGGCAGCCATGGCAGGGCTTTGATCCCACGACCTCGTGCTTAGTAGCGCAACACCAAAGCCCCACTAGGCAACCCCAGCAGGTAAGCCATCAGAACATGAAGTCTTACACACACTACTACTTTGTTGCACTGCAGCTGTCTGTAGGTGTGGAGACATTCTGGCAGCAATATCATTTAAAGCTATTCAGTGCATTAACAGTTTTCCGTGGGACTGTTGCCATGTGTGCTATACGCTACATTATGCCTCATTCCAGTTCGAATACCGAATATGTTATCTAAATAGATATCTATGAATGCATGTGTCTTTCAATGCATCTTGAACACTTTCTGGGGCCATCGACAAATTGCATGTAAACATTGCTGCCGCTGGCACTTACTTCCAAGCACGTGGTGAAAGATACACCTTGGTGTATACTGGCAACATTTATGAGGTTCCTGTGAAAGTGCTTTTTATCTTTAAGAGCATGTGAGAGCACATCGTTTCACAAAACGTTGCACAACTGCTACTGATTGCAGCAGCGAGTCTGTCAATGTTTGCAAACCTTGCGCACATTTCGTGGACAGGTGACTTCACAGACATTTCTCACAGAATGGAGGTTGTGTCGGCAAGTGTAGCCGAAGACCCTGCGAAAAAAAAGCATCAGCTGCTGACCCCACACCTTTCCGTGCATAGGGACAGCGTGCGCAGACTGTGTGACATTTCGAACCAAGCCATTGGCGGGTAAGGCACCAAGGGCATAAAGGGAACTTTTAAGGTCAGTTTCAGTTTTGGAGGCCATACACTCCATAGCTAGAGACCGCAGCCACCGTGGGGTGCCACGACCAGTCCACTTGTCAAGCTCGCCATTGAAAGGCTCGGAATCCTGCATGCTCTGATTGGCCTCTGTGGGTGGGCGTGGCAACACGAGCCAGCCCGAGTTTGTCCCCTCCCGAATGCATACAATATGTCTCGCGCTGTCTGAGCACGCTGGCCCTATGCACGGACAGGTGTGAGGTCAGCAGCAGATGTTCTCTTTCGCAGGCTCTTTGACTACACGTGCCAACGCAACTTCCGTTCTGTGAGAAATGTTCGAGAAGCTACCTGATCACGAAACGTGTGAAAAGCCTGTAAACACTATCAGACGAGCTACTGCAATCAAAGGCACTGCACAACATTTTGTTGCACTGTGTCACAGGCAGCGCTGACTTTTCTAAAGTCGTCTATTGATACAGTTAAGAGCATTAAATATCTGCTTCATTGCAAAGTAAGGATTTGCAATTTTACCACTTGGATTTCTTTCTTTTAGATCTTCAATTTTCAGCAATTTTTTTGTAAAAAAGATAATGAAAGCTTACAAAATCCATTTCAAATATTTGCCATAGTTTCATTTTCTCTTTTATGTGCAACATATCAAAATTGGTTCAGTGTATACCAAGCAAAAATGACTTCTACTCTTCTATGCATTTAGAAAGGAGCTCCCAAGGTAAAAGTTTCACTGAACTATTCACATGCTGATGTCAATAAGGACACACATAGTGATGCATATCATACTGTGCTTGTCACTGCATGCCCTTATGATTAATTTCTGGCTAACTAACTAAAGCTAGGACATAAAATTTCATGTCATGCTCATTCTGAATACACTGATGTTCAATCAGGAAGCATATTTCTTGTCAAAATACTTGCACTCAGAACCTTGGAAGAAGACTGGAAGGGTGGCCCTTGTGCAAATATAATTACCAACAAGTGTATCATTACAAAATGCAGAGAAGAGTTGTTAGAAGAAAAACACAGCAGGTAGGTTTCATACCCTTCCTTTGCGATCATCAGTGTTTGCATGTTCAATGTTCAGCTGATCCAGCATCTGGTGAAGTGTCAGTAACTGTTGCTGAGCCATCTAAATGTTAGGCAGGAAGGGAAAAAGCATGCGTGTGAATGAACAGCTGAAACAGCAACATGCATTTCATAAACTACTGAACGGGCTTATGCACTAAAAATGAAATGTTTCCTGCAAACACAGGCACATACAACAGAGACTCTATCACAGTGCTGATACAGAGAAATGTAAACAATGGAGCAACTTGCCCTTGGTGCATATATAATGCAAGCTGGAAACAAAACATGAGTTCGACAGGTCAACCGATCAAGTGATTGATTGATTAGGTTACATGTCCCAAAGCTGCGCAGCGGGCTGCTATGACATTGCTTTAATTTTGATGACCTGGACTTTTTATCAAGTGTTTATATCTTAATACATAACTCTGTGCAATTTACCCTCGCCAAAATGCAGCTGCCACACCTGAGAACTAAATCCACAACATCGTGCTCAGCTACTGGCCTTGAGGACATACCGTGGTGCCATCTGCTGGAATCTCTCCGTAATGTAGGAATCAACATCACGCGATACCGGCTGCAAAGTGCTTGCCTTCTCCAGCAGTTTGGCCATGGTCAATTCCAAGTGTTTGCATATGTAAGCATTATATGGGTGGTGCCACGGTTGCAACACAACCCAGCATGCACATCTCAGTCTGGTGTGTAGGGCAGCAAAGGCTTTCAGCGATTGGGCAACCTGATGCTTTCACACAGACTATTCAGTTTGCATGACCTTTCATAAAAGCAGCTATATGCACTTCTGCGGTATAACAGTGCTGTTCACACCATTCGTCATGGGGAATGCGGCTCACCACTCTTGCCAGAATTATTGTGGGACGATGATTTATCAACTGATTCAACCGATTATATATTTTTTTTACCTCAATCCATGCTTCCACCGTAGACATCCATGAAAGCTGCACAGGGTATTTTGACTGTATGAAACAGGGCTGCATGGTTATATTTAACTCCATTATGACGTTATGCCACATGGCAACACCCCCCCCCCCCCACCAAAAGAAAAGAAAGATTGATGTCATATCAAGGGAGCACACTAAAGAAAACACTGTGCGCACCGCTTGCTCGACTCTTACGATCACCATGTTATTTCGTTTTCAGTGATGCTATTAGCCAAACTTGTTCCTGACACTTCATTTCAGGATATGCGTGATAACTCTCACCAGGCTCAGTCCAATATGTCCATTACTGCAGCACCGAGCAGTAAACCATGCTGTAAGAGTGGGTAACTAACTTACTGCCTTGGGAATGAAACACGTTATCTACAATCCAATCAAGGATACTGCCCAGCCAGCAAGGTTAGTTGCCTGCAGTAAAAACGCGAATGCCAGTCACGTGATGTCACTTCCTACGTTAGCACGATAGCAGAGCCAGTCTCTCCAATGGCAATCACTATTCAACTGGCCACTACCTCATCTTCTGCATGCATGCATTTCATGCACACAGAAACGATATACTCACTGCACCTTTCTATTTTTACAAAATTTCTGCTTTATATCAATCACCCACACTACCCCAACTGACCATAGGAGAGGTAGCCACAAATCCTCATGCTTACAGTTCACTGCCTGACTGCACTGCATGTCCTGACAAATACCTGCTCCAGTGTTCGTAGTTCAATGTACCACGGTAGTAGGGTTAGTCACAAAACTAAGAATCAGCTATTTCGGGCATACACAGCACACAAAGTGTTGGTCACTAAGTCACACCTGGTCCAAAAGGGACTGCATTGAGGCAGATTTGTCCACCAAGTCACTATGAAGCCTTTGCAAATGACACAGTTCTTCTTGAGCACGCTTCAGTTGCCGAAACAAATGCAAGTAAAAAAACATACATACACAAAAGGCAATTTACACAGTGCCACTTAAACTGGTATTCAGGAAAGTCACTACTGAGAGCAGTTATAGAGCAGAAGAGGATGGACATAAGAAGTGCTGATTCAATGAAACTTGCAACAACACGATTTTTCAACCTTGAAGTGCAGCTCTGCAATGATACAATTGGCTAATCTGCACCAAACATAGCGTAAAATGAGAATGTTACGCAAACACAGCAGTGGTACAGGCCACTTCTGTTCACTCAGCCCTAACAGGACATTCAAACGTTGCTTGAATTGAACAATACTGAACAAGTTATGAGCACTTGTTGGGACTTTTGAACACAGTGGGATTAAATGGCAAGTTTAATGAACTGCTCGCAAATTAGCGGAAGTTGGCTGTGACATGCTTTGTTCTTAGCTTCTCAATGCCATCCGGTAAAATAAGAACACAGGCTTCACTTTAAAAAAGAAAGAAAAAGCAATATATACACACATGGCAAACCAGGGTTGGCACAGTGTAAGGATTCTTTTTACTTGATTTTATTCTTTTCTTATCATTCAATGTTCACGGCCAGCTGATCCCGATAATAACATAGGCGAGCATCGCTCAACCTACTGACAGAGAACAAGAAGGAATAGCATTGGAATGGGATCATTACATTAAATTGCCCCAGCAAGTTCTCCAAAAATCCACAACTTGGAAGATTCATGGAAGGAAAAAAATATTTAATTTAACCAAAAGTAGTATGAAGCTACAATGCTTTCTAGTTTCATGCTACTGTCAAGTTGATGACAATCTTTCTCCTCAATTTACATATGCAAGCTCACAGAAATCAAAGCACTGCTACAATACACCTCAATAATTAGATGCAGTACTGCAGAAGCTAAAAGCACAGCTCAGTCAATCAGAAAAGAAAGCATATTTTATCACTGCATCCTGTTTCTAGTGCTATGCTTGCTGCTTTTGAAGTCCCTTGCATCTAATCTCAGAGTGACTTGAATCTACCACTCAACAAAAAGTCAATAAAATGAGTTGCTGCTAACTTTATCCCAGCACACACCAGGCACCCCATTTACCAAAGCAGATAACCTGCACACATATAATTTGTAAATTTATAGACCAGGGAAGTTTTTAATGGAAACAGATCAAAGCCAGTAAACTTGTGCATGCTCCCAGCTTCTCATGTGTTATCATGTGTCACTGACAGCACAGCTAATGCTAGTTCTACCTGCAGAAAAAGCTTCACAACTTAGCTCAACATATTGTTTGCTGCACTTATGCATGGAGCCCTTTCTCGAAATTATGACAATACAGACAGGGCAGAATTCATCAAAACAGTTTATGGACAGATCACCTCAGCCACTGTTCTATCATGGTGCCATGAAAAATTACCATGCATTAAGATGTTTTGCCATGATGAAAAAAGAAAGAAGTAGCAAAATTGATCATACTCACAGGATCTTCAGACTTTTCAAGGTTTTTCATCAGGCTCCTGACTTGTCGCATGCAATCATCCAGGTGTTTCAATCTGTTGGTCAAGGCACTTGTGTCATGCTGAAAAACATGAATTCCAAATGAAAAAGCACTTGCATTCTCAAGCTCATGTAACTATTTATGTGTGAGATAATATGCACAACTTGACAACTCTGCCTATGAATGTGTTCAAGATTGAGTAATGAGTCCAGTTGACCATGTTGATGAGCAACTGGCAAACCATGCAAGGCTAATTTTAACCACAACTAATGACCACATCAACTTTTCTTACTGTAAGTACTGCATTTGCCAATCTTTAAAGTGCATTATTGCTATTGTACTCAGTTATTCAACTTGCTGCAATCTGTACACGTTCACACTTTCTAATATACCTACTGTGAGTTTGGATACATTCAATACTAAGCTTCCCATTCTGGAGAAAAAGCTTGTGTCCTTGAAAGCTGGTAAACGGTCCTTTCAAGCAAGCAACTAAAGAAGGCTGCTAGGCAATAAATTTTGCAAGTCAGTGGAAAACCCGATACACTGGATGCATCGCTGTTAACTCTGCAGTCATCGTGGATGTGTGCAGGCCACTGATTGATGAAAACAGTGTAAATTACATCTGTGCTGTGCCACAGATCGAATTTATTGACAACAGCTATAGTAAGGACGAAAATATCTAAAGACTACAATTGACTTTGGTTGAGGTGTTAACGATATTCCTCTAGAAAGAAATCACGCAAGATTGTTTCTGTAAGGTCTACTTGCATGTGAAGGCATGAACAAGACTTCTTAGTAAATATATGATAATTTTAGAAAATTTCAAATGGATGCTTCAATTTGAAGTTATGGTGATTCAGACATTATTCATGTACCATCAAGGTTGAATGAATGGAAGCCGGATATAATTAGGTGCACCGAAATTAAAAGCACGTTTTCATACCACAATGGTGCTCTATACAGCCACATCTCTTTTCCTGCATTGTGTAGCATCTGAGTTGGTTGTCTCAGCCTTGTTCACCAAAACAATGAGATTGAATACCCTATAAATGATGCTGATTTGATGTTTTGAATAGTCTGAATGCCTGTGGAAGAAGTCAAATGATTCATTCAAGGTACCCTTTTCTAAGCATGTAATGCAAATGTTCAAAGGCACACTAATGGCAAATACTAAGTCAATGTAGACTGTCTAAATACCATTCCAGAAGCCTCACAACACTTGTTTCGTGCCAAGAAAAGACTTTGTTCATGAAAAAATTGCATGTGAAGGGCTCGAATACTTTATTCTAAATTAAATTGCCCGCCACTGAACCGGGGGAGTGATGACATTGCATACACCGTCACCATTCTTTGCTGCCATCGGTGAGTAAAATGGTGCCTGACAGATGGCGGTACCTAGCCAAGACAGAGCGGTGGATTCGCCGCTGCAGCGAGTTTTTGGTCAAGTGATGTAGACTGTTCGATCATCCCGCGACATCACATGGAAGTTGAATTGTCTGCTACTTGCAGTTTGTGCGAGTTTCGCAAGCCAGCAGAACCAGCGGAGCACTACGCGATAACAAAACTATTGAAACATGAAAGCAGTGGCGGCACAGAGTCGAGTGAAAACGAAACCTTTCGACCACCTGCATCGTTGTCAAGGGTAATTTCAATTAGTTCTTTTTTTTAAGAAATGAAATAGAACTCAACAAGTAGTATTTTATTTACTCTGATAATACAATGCAAGGATGTGAGTGGTTGGATTGGTGGATTGAGTGGTTGTGGGTGGTGAGTGGTTGTGAGTGGTTGCTTTGCAGTGAGTGGTTGAGTACTAGTGACAGAATTTAACTGAGCAGTGCTTTCGTCATCAGGCAAGTACTTGAATGTCCTGGAGGAGTCTCTAATCATGTCCTGCATTTACCTCAATTTCTCGATTATTAAAGGGAAGCTGAAGAGTCTGTCGAATTCAATAAGACGCTCATATACGAATGCGGGAACCTTATAAACCATGCAGGTAAAATTTTGGGAGGGATTTTTCAGTTAGGAGCGACGCAATCGTCAGTTAAAAGCTCCACCCCCCATCGAGTGCCACGCGCTGCTGCCGACGCTGGCGATGTGAGCGGAGACCGGAAACCACGGCGTAGTGACGTCAGCACTGGCGTTCCGTTCCTTCGCAGTCTCCACGATCGTGCCTGACCGGGCTTATTTCTGCATGCGTGCCGTCCTTGTCTGTTTCGCTCGACCCTACATTCCTTTGTTTGTGTGTATATAGGAGTGGTAGTTGACATGCGCAGCATCAACTGAATTTGTATGCCGATCATGCCGGCATTAATTCTGTGCAGCCTATGCTTGCACAAACACCAGCGGCGGCGACGATGTTCCGATGTTCCATTAGTTCCTGCAAGACAAGAAGCTTCCAGCTAAGTGGGAGGCTGCTGTGAAGTGAAACAACTTCAAGCGCTCAAGAACAAAAGTGTTGTGCTCTAACCACTTCCGTGACAACTACTACTGGAGTTTATCAATAATGCGAGCTTTGGTTTCCCCTTCGTGTTAGCACGCTGAACGGAAGGTGCATATTTATCTCCCACCCTTGATGCAGGTTTCATCGCCAAGCGCCGCAAATTTTCTATTTGCATGTGTGTTGTGAAACAGCCTGCATGCAGTTACCACAACGCATTGCAAGCGTAAAGTTTGCATGTGTTGGAAAGCCTGCTCATGACAGGACACTGCGCTCCACCTTCTCTCGCACACATAGAGAAACCGACCATCTCACGTAGCCGACGGAATTCGCCGGTTACGAGTAGCGTGCGGATGGCACGCTGATGAAGGTTCTATACTACCCGTGCTACAAAAGCCGGTAAACATTCCCCGTGTTTAAACCGTCTGTGTAGATTGCCGACAGCTTTGGGGCAACGCAAAAATGCCGAAGATCGCATCACCGCTTACGTTTTATGAGGAGGCATGCAGGAACATAACACTACAGTTGTTTACTTGGAAACGTACTCACTGGAACGCTGAATGCAGCTTAGCAAAAAACATACTCGCCAAAGAATATTTCCAACACAAGGAGATGCTAACACTTCGCCTTCGTTCGCGAGGAAAGCAGTGCTTGCACCAGCATTTTTTGCTTCTTGTAGAGGCCGGCTCTTCGCAATTGGCTCGTACATGTAGGGAGTAAAGTATAAATCCTTTACAAGTGATCTTGCACGCGACAGCGACAGCGCGACAAGCGAGGCGATGGCTGTCGCGTTCACTCGTCGCCTGCAAGCCGAACTCCACGCGAGCGACGACTTCCCGGTATGAGGGTAGCAATATACGCTCCGAAACTAGCGTGACGCATGCTTTATCGATTTAAGTTGATGTATTTTACTGAAAAAGGAGCATAAAATATTTCTGAAGGTCTTGCACTCGGTTCTTATTCTTGCACGTGTAAAATTCAATAGTTTGCTTGTTCCGTGCGACAAACAGTAGTATTTGAGCTATGTACATCCAGTTCCGGTATCGCATTATTGGCTAGTCGCTCATAGCAGATCCGGGCGACGAGCGACGAGTTCTAGATTTCTAGAAACGAGCGATCGAGCGACAACACCGAGCGATCTGTTCAAGCAATGGCCCGTTTTTTTCGCTCGAAGCCGTCGCCAGTCACTGTCGCGTGCAAAATCACTCATGTGGAGTTTGGACTTAACACCGAACTCCTCAGAGAAACGCAAGCTCTCGAAATTTTCCATGACCGTCTCAGCAAAACAGCACCAAACTACCTTGCACCGTGCTTCGTGTGTCGCGGCAGCAGTCGGTCCGGACGAACACCATTGTTGACGTCACGTGGCGCCTGACCAATCACAGGCGGAAACGAGGCGCGCGATCTGGGCGTGTCTGCTGCTGCCCTTTTTGTCGAAATAAAATATGTTTGCACTTTCTTTCACTCAATTTCGATGCGATATTCGAATTCAGAGGGTTGAAAACCACGACGTAGTGCTCTTCACTCATTTTTTCTGGAAAAGCTTTCAGCTTCCCTTCAAGGCTCTGTTGGCGATCATATTGACTGACACCTTAGAGATTTTCGAGCACTAATCTATCACTTTAGCATGACTTAATAATTGCATTTTGTGGCCCTTTAAGCATTAACTGTGGTGCTGGTAGGGATTTTGCTCCCAGTCTCAAGCCCACCAAATTGTTTGGGCATCTAAAGGTCCTGCTTCCTGATGGCATTTCAGTGTAGAGGATGGCTTACAGCATTCTCATTGAAACTACTATGTTCTGCTCCAATGCTCGAGTGCTCACTAAGCATACACTGGCACAGTCGGGCGCACAGCAGTCCATTCACTGAGGCACCGTCAGTGTCACCCCTGCCTGCGTTTGGCAGGCATTCGAGATCATGAAGAGCAGGTTGCCATTATCCCTCAAGAGAAAAGTGTATAATAGCTGTGTCTTACCTGTACTCACCTACGGGGCAGAAAACTGGAGGCTTACGAAAAGGGTTCTACTCAAATTGAGGACGACGCAACGAGCTATGGAAAGAAGAATGATGGGTGTAACGTTAAGGGATAAGAAAAGAGCAGATTGGGTGAGGGAACGAGAGTTAATGACATCTTAGTTGAAATCAAGAAGAGAAATGGGCATGGGCAGGACATGTAATGAGGAGGGAAGATAACCGATGGTCATTAAGAGTTACGGACTGGATTCCAAGGGAAGGGAAGCGTAGCAGGGGGCGGCAGAAAGTTAGGTGGACGGATGAGATTAAGAAGTTTGCAGGGACGACATGGCCACAATTAGTACATGACCAGGGTTGTTGGAGAAGTATGGGAGAGGCCTTTCCCCTGCAGTGGGCGCAACCAGGCTGATGATGATGATCGTCACTTCTGCCGACGTTGTCATACAGTCATTGCCTTGCATTCATTGTTATACCGTCGTTGTCGTTATCATTCCAGCTTAGTCATTCGACTGTTTTGATAGCACCATCATTCTGCCGATGTCCTTCCTTCTTTGTCCATCCATTGTAAACATGCTTTCGTCAATCAACCATGATCATGCCGCTGTCGTCATTGCTTTGTCATGATGCTGTCATAACCATCCCATTGTAACACTGTCACTGTTATATATCACAGTTTAGAACTATCATCCTATTGTCGTCACGCCATTGTTATGCCGCCTTTGTTGTTCGACCTACGTCATTCTTTATTTGTCATTACATCGTAATCCCACTGTGGTCATTCAATTGCGATTACGCCACCACTGTCATACCATCGTTATCATACCATCATCCTGATGACGTCATGGTTGTTCCATCACTGTCATGCACTCGTCATACCGTTGTCCTGATGCTGTCCTGGTTGTCCCATCGTCGTCATTACAGCTTTGTCATCCTATTATCGTCACACCGTCATCACACTGTCTTCATTCTTTTGATCATGTTCATACCTCTGTCGTCATTCATAATGTCATAGTTTCCATTGTTTCCATCATAAAGTTGTCATCATGCATGCATGCATTTATGACATTATCATCACCCTGTTGTCAAACCATTGTCATAATTTGTGAATCATCATCCCATTGTCGTCACGCTGCCTTTATTATTCTATTGATGCCATTCCTTTGTCATCGCATCATAATCATGCCGCAGTAGTCATGCCATTGTTGTCCTTGTGTTGTCATCATACAGTCGTCATGAATTTGTTGCCATGCCATCGTCACTAAAACTGCCAGCAGTCCAGTTGCCATGACCATGATGCAGCAATACTTCCATGACACTGCAGCTGCAATGGGTGGGTTCCACTGCCTGTGATGCAGAGAGGCCAGCATTATTTGGTGGTGTTATAGGGAACTGAGCTCCTGCCACACATCGCCGAACACTATTCTCTTATTGGCGGAAGAGCATGCGGTGTCACATGCGCTTCCACTAATGGAAGCACCTTCTGACAAGTCTTTTGCCTCTCTTGCTGCAGACGGCGCAAACTGTGTAACAAGCTAAGCAAAGCTAATGCTTAAAAATATTAAAAAGAAAACTACAACTTACAGCACGATTTGTGTTTTTACTGGCAGACGATGCACTGCCAACAGAAGCAGTGCTTGGAGATGCCCTGTCTGCCCTTGCATTTCGTCGGGACTGATCAGGGTCGGCGTTGCGTCGTTGCATGTTTAGTAGAGTTGGTCCAGCATCAGCCCTGCATTAGAAACTGAAGTACCACATGCAAATACGGTAAAAAATCATCAACTACCATAAATATAAACCTTAATCTGTGCACATTTGGAATATCTAGCACCAATTCAAACCAATCTAACTTTTTATTATACAGAAATGGCATAAATATTAAGATATGTCCTTGCACAGAGGACATTATGGAATGGCAACCTCATGATACATGTTTTACTAAGGTTTTAGTCCTTCACACACTTGACACAAGCATTCTTTGTGCACACTTTCGCTCCTTCTGCAGATGGGGGCCGGGCTTTTTCGTATACAATAAAAGGCTTGTCTTCCTGCCACAAAAATCAATGACGGATCTTTAACGCTTGTACCTTTTACATAATGCGGCTTACATGTTTATGTTAGGCTTGTGGTCAACTGCGGAGACAGCTAAATGTGACCCTTTTTGCCCTACAACTATATGTTACTGGTTGGAGTAGGCAGAATCTTACCGCATGCAATGACTTGTACTTCTTTATACATTGTGTATTCGCGATCAGCAGCTTCAGTTCCGTGAAACGGACACAGATGTGTCTGGACATGTATGAACAGCGCAAACACACAGGCAGCGACCACACCTCCATTTCTCGTTAAACGCTCTAACTTCCGGTTGTGCTTCAGTTCTAAATGCAATGCTCAACCACGTGTTTAATGCGGTACTATAGATAACTCGCGACATGCACGGTGCCGCATGATAAGCGACATTCACTGTGCTAAAATCTTAATGACAGATGACAGTTGCGAAAAGATTGACGTGCACGTTTACCGGCACCAGTTATATGCACTGATGCGAACAAACGAAACGTTTTAAATCTTCAACTTATGAGAGGATATGGCTCTATGTAAACATTACATGTCTGCCGGCACGACGCAATTCTTCAAAACTAGACACACGTTCACAATTGCGTGCACAGAAAGGACGATACAACTGCTCTACCAGATCTAGATCGCGGTGGCTTCAATATTGCGATCTTAGCAGATGTGGGTTCCAATTGTAGAACGAGCAGATACACGATGCACGATTGTTCAAGATCGACTATAGCGCACGCCCATAAATTAATTCAGCGCGCGCGAAAGCACTTGGTAGTGGTCGTATATGCTTTCCAATACCGGCCGCTATATTGAGAGGCAACATGGAAACATGCGAATTAGGAGCATAACATTAGTCAATTTTAAAGAATAAGAAATATGTAGACAAGCCCACTTCAGATGACCTGATGTGAAAACTACATTACGTGTAACACCACAAACTTCGCTGGATGTTGACCAGATACCTACGTACCGACTGCAGCCCGGTTAGGCGCGGCGCAAGTACCACTATGACGGCGGCGCCGGCACTTTGACTTGGAGAAAAGCAAAAACGTAAGTACTAAAGACGGATGTCAATCTGTGTTGGAGAATTCATGCGTGAAAACACACAGGACTCCCCGACATATCGGAGGGTCCAGCGGGCAAACGGCGATGCTCAAGCAAAATCCGGATCATGTTTCTTTGGAGCGTACAAATATAGCCGCAGCCTTTAGTTTCGTATGTAGTTCAACATTACGATAAGTGATGTTTCGCACTTTTAAAACTACATAAAGTTTGATAAAACGCAAGCTTAGATTTTTGTAGAAAAGTTTTTGACAAAAAATACAAAAATACTATTTTTGTAACTTTCTGTTTCGATCTCCGTGATACTTGCTTTCTCAGTGCAAGCCAACGTGCAAGCGCTGCAAGTTGGAAAATTATGCCTAAAGGCATTATACACAAAAATATATTGACTTTGTAGCAATGTGCAGTGCATATATTTTTACTGTGTCGAGGACTGTTTTTGTTCATAAATGCAAAGCTGTTTACAACTTGTAATGTGTATCGCTTTTCATCGTAACAAGACGCGGACATGTTGATTTTCTCGATAATTATAATATTTAAAGGAAGAGCACTTCCTTTATATAGTGCTATCATTGTTCTTCCCTTCTCTTATTTTTTTAAGGGAAAAAAAGATGTCCCAGTATCGCCCGAAAGGCCGCCGGAGTAGGACGCCCCCCGATGCCTTATATGCGATTGAAGGCGGCGCGCTTCTTCCCTACCACCGTGTTCCCTACCTTCCTCCCTTGCATACGCGAAATCTAGCCACCATTCTCGGCTCACCCTCGCAAGCTTTCACTCGCACACACGGCATACTGCGCGCGACCACGGTGTTATCGCACTACAGACTTTGTACGGAACATCAAGGCGACGCCGACGCGACGACAACGGTGGAAAGGCGCCTGGAGTTTCCATATAATTCCTATCGACATAATAAAGGTGTGGGGTGAGAATACTACACGGTGTTGCGACGCCGGTTACTCGAACCTCGATCGGCGTTACTACTGGGTAGCGTAGTGTTGTCGGCAGGTTCCAGGCGTCCGGTATGCGCCATGGCGACTAGGCAGGGGCGAGACGATTTCTAGTGCGAAACTTGCACTATTTATTCCATGGTCGGTGAAGGATATAAAAGAAGAGAATGATAATAAATAAAACATTGCGGGGCCGCTTAAGTAGGCCCGCTAAAATCGTAGGCGGGACTTTGCTCACGTCAACGTCACGTGGCATGAACTGAGTCTCGTCGGTGATGGGCAGCTGATCCCTCTCTCCTAGGCAATGTTGCGCGTGCTTACCTCCGCTGGCGGCAACCCGTGGGTCCAGTTTGGTTCGCGGATAGGGAGTCTCCCCTTGAGTCGCAAGGCGGCCCTCCCTCCTGTCACGCATACACACAAAGGGGCCCGAAATCACTGCGGGGCGCCCGCCAGACTCGCAACCACTCTAGACACTCATAGCAAAGTAGGGATCCATCCTCCGTTTCGAATAGGCATGGTCTTTCGATCATTCGTTTTGCGCGGGGTGGTACACGCCAAGAGTAACAATGGTCATGTGGCTAACTCAATATTTTTCCTTACCTCAGCAAATATTGAGCATAGCGCCGACAACTCTTCCTGATGTACCGCTCATATTTCTAACAGAGCTGCCAATGGGCGTGAAGTTTAGTTAAATATCGTGCACATTTTCGGGCGTTAGTTCACACCGTGAAATTTATGTGGCGAAAAAGAATATGACCTGAAGAAGTCATATCGGCGCAATCGATGCCAGGTATCCAAGACCATACGAGTGTGTGGTGCAACGTCAGGATTTGCAATACCTTAGTACTTCTCGGGGCAATTTACAGAGCGCCTAAGCCGGCTCCGTACCTACAGGATATCAGGAGTTACTTAGGTGAACAAAAACCGTGAAATGGTCGTATCATTCTTTCAGGAGACTTTAATTTATCAAGTATCGGCTGGGGATCCCTCATTAGAGGTTCACAAGAGCGCTCAGAGTGTGACTCACTGATTGATATAGCTTTTCCCCATGACTTATCGCAAATGGTTCGGGAAAGTACACTCACGGCAGGCGCAGTGGAACCTATCCTAGATTTAATATTTCTCGACAGGTGCTTCGATAATTACGAAATAACAGTTGACAAGGGAACGTCGGATCACAAATTAGTATTCGTTCAAATAAAGCACAGTACTGTGCGTAATAAACTCGAAGAACACGCCGTATATGTGCCTAATTTCTCGAAAGCCGATGACGCTAGTATAATTGATTATCTCTCACACTCCTTAGATCCTTTCAGCACTGAGTCTGACGTCAAGGTAGTGTGGGCTAAATTTAAAGCTGTTATCTTTCATTGCATTGACAGCTTCATTCCAGTTACAAAGAAAAAAGCAAACAAACGGAATCCACGGATCACCCGCGAAATCACCCACCTTAAGCGAAGGATCAGTCGCGAAAGACAGAAAACGAAAAGGAATCGTCACATAATATCAAGCATGTCAGCGATACTTCGAAACATGCTAGCAGAAGCCAAAAATAAATATCATGCAGAAGCCCTAACAAACGTCATGAAATCATCCCCGCAACGTTTTTGGCGTTACTTATCGGGAAGTGATAGCAAATCTAATGGCGTAGTCGTAAACAATGCGCTTGTGACTGACCCCGCGGTGATATTGCCATGCTTTAATTCATATTTTCAGTCAGTTTTTACTGCTTCAGATCAAGTTGGTTCATTACCCCTTCCTCGATATCAGTACGATTGCGCACTGATGCCTGACATAACAGTAACGTACGAAGAAACTCTGTCTCTTACTTTAGACATGAAGAAAATGTCTGTTGGCCCGGATAAAATACCGAACGCATTTTTACGAAGATATACGGAATGGGTAGCCCACTACTTGAATATAATCGTTCACTCTCTATTAATCAGTAAATTGGCACAAATGGGAATAAATTGCAATTTGGTGGAATGGATCCACGCATATCTGTCCACTAGAACGCAGTATGTGGAAGTGAATGGCATAAAATCGACCACAGCAGGGGCGTAGCCAAGGGGCGGGGGCCTTATGGGGCTTCAGCCCCCCCCCCCCCGAAATTTTTTCGTGCTGTCATGCACCGCCGATCAAAAAAAAACCCCGGCGCCGGAAATCATGCTGGATTTTGTATCGAATGTATTTTTCACGCTCGAAAAGGCATTTCAACACGAACATTGCGAAATCGGGCTGGATTTCGCGGCCACGCCCATGCACCGGGAGTCACGTAACGCAAGGAGTAGAGTGTCCTAACAATGAGCTCCATCCGAGCACAAAGTTTCAAGGGCGTTGTGATGGCGAGCGGGCTCGTCGCGGCATCTTGCGGAGGCCGCGGAATCTACGGAGTGCATGGATTTCAATACCGAAACTTTATGTGCATAAAGTTGTCATAAACTTTTCATGTGAAAGGTGCACTGAAATTTCGAAAGTCGTGCTTTGCATTTTCAATTCCGGAACATTGTGGGTTTAATATTGTTATAAACATTTGACGCCAATTAGGTGCATTGACTTTTCTAGAGTCGTAGATTTGACCATACAATTAGACAAGCCAGATCAACACACTATCAGAGAAGTTGACAAAACAAGCAGCGAGGTCCGATGAGACGAAGCGTTGTGGTGGTTCATTTTTGTCGTCATGTCACAGAAAAGAATATAAATATATTTTTTTTTCACCTGCGCTAAAGCATTCATGTCAAGACACTAAATCCAGCAAAGGTGACTACGTTCTAATTAATTTCTCTAATTTGACTTTTGTTCGCGAGGGCACATTCAGCCTCTTTCAATTTTTTTTGTTAAAAAAATTAAATTGTAGGGTTTTACGTGCCAAAACCACTTTCTGATTATGAGGCACGCCGTAGTGGAGGGCTCCGGAAATTTCGACCTCCTGGGGTTCTTTAACGTGCACCTAAAGCTAAGTACACGGGTGTTTTCGCCCCCATCGAAATGCGGCCGCCGTGGCCAGGATTCGATCCCGCGACCTCGTGCCCAGCAGCCCAACACCATAGCCACTGAGCAACCACGGCGGGTATTTTTTTTTTTTTTTTCGCTACCCGCGGGCTGCCGGAGCCAGCAAGAGCGCATGCGCTTTTCTCCTGTTGCCCCAACCACCGCGCGGCGCACTTCGATGCGCGTTCGTTTTCTCTGGCCGAGTGGATTTTCGCCTAGCAGCGTTTTGGACGCTTTCTGGCTAGCAAACGAGAAAAAGAAACAATAGCCGCTCGACGCCATCACTGTGGGGACTCGCCGGGTTGCAGCGCATTCGCGTGAGCGCAACATCTCCGGAATATTTTGTCTCGCCGGATACCGAGCACTATATGCGTATGGTTCTCTGTGGACCAAGCGCCTCACGTTTTCTTCGATATTCATTTGGTAGCTACATTACGTGCCCAAAGTAGGCATTCCATCTTGGCCAACATGCTTTCCTCTGCGTGTTTTTTATTTCGGCGGCCCGGTCCCACAGAAGAAGAAGAAGAAAAAAAAGAGAGACATTGTTGCGGTGCAGCGAATTGTCGCATGGTGAAAGTTTGATTTTGTAACTTCTTTTGCGGAAAGTAATGGGCCACGGGACGCTTCAGTTGCCGGATACTCTCATTATATTACTGCGATAGAAATTATGTGGACACTCCAGGCGCATTCCTGCCGTCGCCGTCTCCCTCATGTTCCGTATAAAGTCCAAGGGCGATAACATTGTGACTGCGCGCCGCATGCTGTATGTGCGAGTGAAAGCGTAGGGAAGGGGGAGGGGGTGGCATGGGTGAGTGGGAAGCGCTGCAACATCTGCCGAACAGCCCAGATCTATCGCCTTGCGACTCCCACGTTTTGGGGCATTTGAAAAAACAGCTCAATGGAACCAGATTCATGTCGGACGATGACATGAAAGAGTAAGTTGAAGAATTTTTGAAGCAGCAACCCAAGAAGTTTTAAGAGACGGGAATTACGCGACTCGTTAGTCAGTGGGACAAATGTCTAAATGCCCATGGAGACTATTTTTAAATAAAGTACCTAGTTTGTCATATATTCGCATTGGTTCACTTTCATTTGACTCACCCTCGTATATTTTGCAGAACTCTTGCTTTTTATATGTGCTCTCTGTTCCGACTCTAATATCGGTGCAATTACTCACAATACACGATCGGTGACAGCTGCTCCTGCGCAATACATTGGAACAAAGGATAGCGTCATTGAGATTTCCCCTGACTGTTGCCTATGTAACAATATGTGAACAAAGTTCTTGAATGACAAAGTTTTATTAAAATATATGTCCTCAACTTGTTCATCTCGTGGCCTTTGCATTTTTGATATCAGCGGCATGCAATGCTTTGTTGGTTTCAAAGTGATATAGTTCTAAAGTTCGTGTGATATTTTCTTTACTTATTAAATAGACGGAAAACATGGAAGCATTGATATAAGTTATTTCGGGCACAATTTTTGAGACGTAAGAGCATATTCTTTTATGAAAAAAATGCATATTTTACTTGTCTTGACAGTGCGTAGCGTTCAAGAATTCGTTTGCAGCATCTTTGGCAATGGAAATGCAGTTTTTATTCATGCATTTGATTCCTCGACAAATTCTATAAGGAGGAGGTCGAGCTGCAACGCGAGCCCCCACTCCCGCCGCCTTCCGAACGAAATTTCTGGCTACGCCACTGCACCTGGGAGCTCACGCGTACCGCAGGGGTCTGTCTTAGGTTCTGCTTTAATTTTGGAATACAGTAATGATATCAGTTCCGTTATTAGTGAAGACATCACCATACGTTTGTACGCAGATGATTGTCTACATTACCGGGAAATTAATGACGTCAATGATCAAAAATCGCCGAGTGACGCTCTTGCTGCCATTGAAATGTGGTGTGAAAACTGGAAAATGAAGATAAATGAACAAGAGACAGTTGTTTTCGAGGTATCCGACAAGAGAAAAAATGCTCTAGATCCCAAATAATGTGTGAACTCCCGAATACTCGCTACAGTTGATACACACAAATACCTAGAGATAACTATCACCAAGAACCTAAGCTGGAAAACGTATATCACAAATATCCCGAGCACTGCCGGAAAAAAAAAACTTTGGTTTCTGCGCAGGAAGTTGAAGCTTGCGCCTCAATTTGTCAAACTAACCGCGTTTCTTACCTGTGTGAGGCCAGCGTTAGTACAGGACCCGTTCCAAGTTGGTCTAATAAACGAACTCGAAAGGGTACAAAGAAGGGCTGCACGGTTTATTTTGTTCAAGTATTCCTCCGCCGACTCGGTAACAGAGATTTTAAACCTGCTTCAATCACCACCTCTATCCCAGCGGCGCCTAGTGGCAGTACTAAAATTCCAATTTTTGCTTTCTAAACACCATTTCAACATCGACATTGCAGATTACTTAGCTCCTATAAAAAAAAGCGAATTCTCAGGAAAACGCATGAAGTGTTTTGCCACAGCTACATATCGACGCATATGAATATTCATTCCTACCTCGAGCTGTAAGAGACTGGAACGCCCTGCCTACATCGGTTATGCAGTGCACCTCAACTGAAACCTTCGAAAAATGCATAACGACGTCATTACAAGCCTGAATATTTATGTTCGCTTCCATTCTTGTACATATATTTCTTTTTATTTTTTAATCAGCTAGTAGATATGCCACATACAATCTGCTTTATGGATTCGGGTGTTTTTCATGAATTAGAAGAGTTATTGCCCAAAACGTTATACTACTGTCAAAATTATTAGTTTATCTGTTTTCTATCAATGCCACGTTATTGATGTAATTTCGAAATGAATCGCCGGAATGTTATACTACGGTACAAATCCTGTCTGTTTTCTATGACTGACACTTTGATGATGTAATTCACTGTTGTAACACCCAGTCTGTATATCTTAATTACTGTTTAAATTACGACTTTTACCCGCTCTCTATGACTAACACTTAATCGATGTAATTTACTGTTGTAACCCCCAGTTTGTAGGTTTGACAACTAATTATTGTTGTAACACCCAGTTTTGTATTTGTGATGCCTTAAATCCCACTCTGTAACGGCCTTATGGCTCGGAGTATCGTAAACAAAGTCACTCTAACGACACATTTCTTTTTTAAGCACAGTGTTGAGATTGAAGCATGCCGCTTCTATGCTGGCCCCGACGCAACTGATCTCCTGAGGCACACAAAGACAGCAATAATGCAGCTCTTTGCTAGTTTTGGCCTGATTTCTCTATGACAAGTTTTAACACGTCACGTTAAGAAATTTTTGAACCACACATACCCAGACCCTCCATGTGGCGCAAGGAAGTTACAGAGCGAATTGAATTTATCAAGCTAAAATACGTTGAAAAGTCGCAAAGTATGATTTAGACACAACCTACAGACTTGATAGCGTCAGATTGTAATTTGAATATGCGAGAAAACATAATTCTGTTACGCAAAAACTCGAACAAACATCTTTTCCAAGCGTTTCTATCATTCATAGACGGGCCACGGCGTCCGCCATTTGCGCGCGACGGCGTGCGAATATCTTGGAGGCCACTGAGCCGCGCGCCCGGTTCCTCGCAACACCTCCAGATGGCGCTCGCTTCGGCCGCATCGCCCAGCGGTCGATTTAGGCATATCTGGCCTCCTTGAAGCCCTTGGGTTCAACGAGAGCAGAGGGAAAGTAAACATGTCCGCAGTAGAGATTAGTGAGCGGTGATCGGAAGACTGGTGGAAGAACTGTAGGGGAACAAAAACAAAAAAAAAAAACAACGGAAGCTTGCAAAAACAAAGTTCTCAATAGAGGTTCAGAAAGTTTGGTTATGGGAATTTGTCGTTGGTTTTTTCTTCCTTTTCTTTGTTTTTTTTCTTTTTAACATAAGTAGGACATTAGGCAATATAATAACAAGAGCTTGGTTGGGCAACCCACGACCCCATTCCAAAGGGGACGCTCATAGCATCCATCCATCCATCAATCGCGGCCCACGCAAGAGGCCGCGTTTCTACCGGAAAGCCCGCCTTGGTGCATAACGTTCACCACCAGCGCTTCCCGCTAAACATTGCGGTTCATACACTGCAGCTGCCGGGAAGCGTGAGAAGCCGTCAGGGATCTTTGAATGCTATCGCGTTCCGCTCTTAAAGGCGAAGCTCAAGCATCCCCATTCTTCTTTGCGCGATGGGGGGGGGGGGGGGGAGGGTCTCTTCAATAATCATAGCACATTTCTTGTTTCTACAGAGCAAAAGAGTAACAGCTGGTAAAGAGAACTTCATGACTTTGCCACGTGCCGTACGTTGGCGCTGCGCACACAAATTTGAAGGGCAGTGGGGGCTACATGTGGCTTTTTAGACATTACTGGAACATGCGTCTTTAGATTTGTGCTGTTGTTCTTCCTTTCCTCTTTCCTTCCCTCCTTCCTATCTTCCATTTCTGTGTTGCTGTCACCTTCCTTCAGAAGAATAGGCAGGCGTTGTGCCCCTTCCGGTGGCAGTTGCCAGCCTGCTCCTCGCTTTCCCTTTCCTGTTAACTGTGTAAATGTGTATATGTGTTCAAAACGAATAATAATAATAGTGTACGACAACGTAGACTGCAACATTTTGTGGGATATTCTGGAAGGGGAAGGCTTAGGCAGCGACTGCATACACCTTTTGACGGCGACTTGCCAAGAAAATACCGTTTGCGTTGACTGGGAAGGGATGAGGAGCGAGGAGAATTTGATATCACCAAGGGATTGAGACAGGGGTGCCCTTTATTCCCACTGCTGTTTATGATGTACATGGTAAGGATGGAAAGGGCACTAGAAGAAATTAATATCGGGTTCGATTTCATACAAACAGGCGGGCACTATAGTAGAGCAGCAGCTGCCAGGTCTGTTTTATGCGGACGACATTGTGTTGCTTGCCAACAAGCAAATTGATATGCAACGCCTTCCTAATATCTTTGGACAGGAATGTGAGAATTTAGGATCAAAATTTAGCGTTAAAAATCAGGCTTTATGGTATTCAATGAAAATACTGAACAAACAGTGTCAATACAGGGCCACGAAATATCTAGGGTAAAATAAGATAAATACCTTGGTGTATGGATAAACGAAGGCAAGATATATGCAAACACAGGGATAAGCAATAATAGCAAAGGGGAAGATTAATGTGGCCATAATGGAACACAGAGCGCTATGGAGATACAATAGGTACGAGGTGCTCCGGGTATGTGGAAAGGTGTAATGGTTCCAGAACTTGCATTTGTAAATGCGGTTGTTTGCTTGAAGTCGGGGGTACAATCGGGACTCGACGGCAACCAAAGGTCAGTGGGACGCCTCGCATTGGGCGCTCACGGGGAGACTACTAATGAAGCTGTGCAGGATGATATGGGCTGGACAAGTTTTGAAGTGAGGGAAGCTCAGAGTACGATTAATTTTGAAGAACGACTGAGGAATATGAAAGAAAGTAAATGAGGTGCGAGAGTGCTACTTGTACGGAAAAAACATTGATTCACAGTGGAAGAAAACAACTAGGAAGCTTACCAGCAAGTATGCGACCTGTAGGTTAAGCAACATGACAACAAAGAACGTCAAACGGGAAGTCAGAGAGGCTGAGACAATGTCTTGGGTGGCGGCAATGGGAAAGAAACCTGCTACGAGTACCCACTTAAGAGAAAAAAAAAACAGAAATTAGGTAAAAAAAAAATTCGTGATAACTCAAAGGGAGGAGGAGGAGGAATAAACATTTATTGACGAGGCCCAGAAGGGCCTCTTGGACCAAGCTGGGCGGGTCGCGATGGCCACTGGAGTCTTGGAATAGGGACCCACCCTGCATGCACCGCTCCCAACTCAAAGGGAATCTCCTTACTCTTCGAAGCGAGATCAGCATTTATAAAGCGAGTTACACCGAGGAAGAAGAAGCGCATGTTTGCTGCGGTAATGCTATAGCGATGGAACATGTTTTATTAGAACGTGAAGATATCTACCCAGCTGTCAGTTTCGGGACTCTCTGGCCTCGTTGAAACCCTTCGGTTCAAGTATAGTAGGGGAAAAGTAAACATGTTCGCAATAGAGATTAGTGTACACGAGGCGATTGGAGGTTTGGTGCGGCAGAAGAGAAGCGAGACCACAAACAACGAAAGCTTACAGAAACAAATTTGGCAGTATTGGTTCGGAAAGTTTGGCACTGTGAATTCTTTGTGTGTGTATTTCCTCTTTTTAAAAAAGATAAGTAGGACATTGGGCAAAATAATAACAAGAGCTTGGTGGCGCAACCCACCACTCCGTTTCAAAGGGGACGCTCATACCATCCATCAATCCATCCGAGCGAAAAAGGAGTCCCACTGTAGTACACGCCTCATACATAACTCATTTCGACGGTGGCAATACGTTGTGTCACTATATTTATTTATTTATTCCAGATGCCCCCAAACGCAAATACATTTTATAGAGGAATGGTTACAAAGGAATGGTAGGTCATACAAAAGAAACGATATTGATTCAATGCTGATCGCATTACCGTCGCCAGTCATTGTGATATGGGTTCTGCCGAAATTTTTTTTCCGTGTTTGTCGCACCCCTTATGTAATGCCCCCAGTATAGTACCCTTGACGAAATCAGTGAAAGCGAAAGACGAATCAACCAATTTTATCACACCACTTTTAAGGTTTCAAGAGTACATGTTCTCGGTCAAGAAAATGTAACGATCATTTTCCAATTGGCGCTTTGCCCGGGGTGCGAGCGGCGCTCCGATCCCGTGCGCGGTCGTGAACTGTGGACGATAAGAAACATAACTGACCGAAAATAATCCTTATGGTTAATTCAGGTGGTCCATCCGGTTCACCGAATCAATTTGCAAGACACACATAGGCGTATCACCCAGAAAGGCCGGGGGGGGGGCACATGCCCCCTCGCTGTCAGAAATGGGGGGGAGGGGGAGTAAGTCATTTGCCCCCAACCCTCACTTTTAAAAGTCGGGAATACGGCGCCTGGAGTCCCAACTAGGATCACTCGAGCCTACAGGAAGACGCTTGAAGCCCTGATAATGGGGGTCTGGCCTCTCCACCAGCTGCACGCGGAGTCTCGGCCACATTGGTTCTTCAGGACACTCATCACCGGTATGTAGATTGAGATTCTTTATTTTTCTTGAATTTGTTTCTTCAAGAAAGGTACAGAAGCTAAAGGTATGACAATACCTGACAGAGGCCTCTGTACCGGTTACAAAAAAAACATAATACATACATAGTAAAAGAAAGTTCGCAGCATGTGTCAATTTTCATTTATACAACAACAACAAAAATTATATATTCACAATTCCCTTTTGAAAATGTGTACGCTACCTAACAATATAACTACGAGAGCTTCGTATGCACATTGTTATAATCAACTTAAGTATATGTGTCGCCGACAATATGAAGAAAAATACCTAAAATACAAGGAACTTTTTTAATTGGGTAAAGTAAAACTGGATGCATTGGTTGATATTATTTTCTTTAGCTGTTTCTTAAATAGGTTTGGACTAACTTCGAAGTCCAAATCTCTTTCCAGTTTATTAAGAAGCGATGTTATTTGATATATCATGGATTGTTTTCCATAGTTAGTCCGTGTTATTGGCATGCGTCGCTTTTGTTCTCTAAAGTAGTAAGATGATTTGTCAATGTGGCTATTTATGTATAATTTTTCATGATGCACAAATTGTAGTAGCTTGTAATAAAATATTTGGTCAGCTCTTAACGTATCATGTTTTAAAAATAAAGGTGGTGTTCTGAGATCCCGTTGGTTCCCTTTATAACGTTCGTAGCAGCGTAGTACTCGTTTTTGTAATACCAGTAACTTATCGTAATTACCACATGTTGTTGTTCCCCATACTAAATTTCCATAACATAGTTTGGAGTAAAACAGTGCGTAATACATAGATTTCATTAGCCACACAGGAGCGAAAGCGGCCGCTTTGTATAAACATCCCATACACTTTGCAAGCTCCACTGCTAGGCTATAAATATGAGCATTCCAGGATAGGTGTTCTTCGAATATTATACCAAGAGATTTTTGTGTTTTGACTCTATTAATAGACACTCCGTCAAATGTAATTTTCAACTCTTTCTTTATCATTTTATGAACTGCATGAAATATGATGTATGTCGTCTTTTTTGTATTTAATTGCATTCGATTGACCCTTAGCCAGCATGAAAGGACTGACAGATAATGGTTTACATTTGTTTCGAATGTTTGTAGCTCTTTTGATGCGAAGAACACGTTTGTGTCGTCTGCATACATGATTATTTCAGGGGAATCAGGAATATTTACTAGATCATTTACATAAATCAAAAACAAAAGTGGTCCTAGAAGTGATCCCTGTGGTACACCTTGTGCTAACATTTGTTTGGAAGAAAATATATTATTTACCTTGAATACTTGAAAACGATATTTTAAGTAATTCGCTGCTCGTTTTAATGCCGTCCCCCGTATACCATACCTTGACAATTTATTAAGGAATATTTCGTGATAAATGCAGTCAAAAGCGTTTTTAAAGTTTAGGAACAAACCAAGCATATATTTTCCGTTTTCTATAGTTGTTATTATTTTGTCTTTAATGAACATCAAAGCTTGTTCTGTTGATTAATTCCTCTGAAAGCCATACTGACTCTTAGTCAGTATGTTGTGCTTATTTATGAATTATATTAGTCTACTGTGTATGATGCTTTCAAAAACCTTGGACATGGTGGGTAGGACTGACACCGCTCGATAATTTGAAAGCATACCCCTTCTACGTTACATATTAATGGTGATATACACTTAATTTCTACGGGACCTATGCCATCGATACCAGCTGCCACATTATTCTTTAATTTCTCAATAGCTTGTGCAATTTCTGCAGGGCCAGTCGGTTTTAAGAAAAGAGAGTATTTTATCGGAACAATATCCATTGGAGAATTGATACGCGTATCTTCATTGCCAACTGGATATGCGCCCGAGCTGATGAAGGAGTCGTTCATACCGTCCGCTAAAGCCCGACCGCTTAGAATGGAACCATCTGAAGTAGCTATGGTGAGTTCACTACATTTTTGTTTGCTGTTGCCGGTCAGGGTGTTGACAACCTCCCAGACCTTTTTATGATTGTCTAGTATATTTTGAAAGATGTTTGAAAATATTCTATTTTTGCTCTCTTCAGATCAGAATTCAGAGTATTTCTGTAGTTCTTATATTGGACAAGTAAACGTGGATTTCGTGTCTGAACGAATGTATGATACAACGACTTCTTTTCTTTGATTCGTTTACGAAGTGCAGAATTCATCCAGGGCTTTCGGTACTTTTTTGGTCTTACGGTTATCTATCAGCTGCAATGGGAAAGCTTCGTCATATTTTTCCTTTAATAGTTCGGAAAATAACTCGTAAGCTCTATCTGCATTTTTTTTTCGTTATAAACATTTTTCCAATCAACTTTTTCTACAATTTCAAAGACTGTTTTTTTTTTTTTTGCGGCGTCATCCATACGTCGTTCAATACTTATTTGTTTGTTGAGTAGGCCGGTATTCGAACAGGTGACGCAAAATATTGGTAAATGGTCGCTTATACAGTATGTAAAACCCCGCTCTTTAACTAATTTTTGTTTTGATTTGAGATGCAGATGTCGAGCTGTGTAGCGGTAGTTGTAGTTATTCTAGTGGGCGAGTTGATGTGATTTGTGCAACCATAAGCAGACAATAAAATCACCACTTCTCTAGCGCACGAATTACTGGACATCATGTCTATGTTGATGTCACCCATAATTAAAAGCGTATAGCTCGGCGAAAAAGTCGAGAGTAGATTCTTCAAGAAACATATAAAGCGACTTTCTCTTCCCATAGGTGGTCTATATATGGCTACAGTAATTGTCTTTTTTTTTTTTCAACGCGCAGTGCTAGGCATTCAGCATCATCATTAATACCACAGTAATCTTCAAGTACCTCGTGAAAAAATGTTTCTTTGAAATAAATTGAACTATATCACACTATATCAACAACTGAACTATATCACACAGGGTCTACTCGGTAACAGGTGGTAAATTTTCCCGCTTCTGCGAGTCTGCAGTAGTTTTTCTAGTCTTGATCAAGGCATTGATTCGGGCTACCTGGTCTGTCAATAGTGCATTTGGGGTTTCCAGTACTTTCGAGACTGCTTTCAGTTATTTAGTCATGAAAGGTGTTCTCGCAGTGAAACTCAGGCAGCAAGAAGCGTTCGTTTCTCGCTCCCGACGCTCTTCATCACGCCAGCTTTGTGACAGCGAGTGCTACTGGTCATCGAGTGAGATGTGCTTATATTTATTTGCCTGTACGTGCGTGACACCATGCTTGTCATAGGCGTATCCACCAGTTCGAGAGGAGGCAAGCCCTTCCTCCCCCCCCCCCCGCACACGCAGCCAGAAGTGTAAGGGAAAATTAGGCCATTCGCACCCCCCCCCCCCCCCTGCATACACAGTTTTGAAAGCGGGCACTGTCAGCTGCACCCTGATAAATCCAACAAAACAACAGCTGATGCCAAGTTTTCTCTCAGAATCGTGTCCATAAAGGTACAACCTCTTTATTACGTATCCCCTGCTTGGGCAGATAGAGGATTGTCTTTCATATGCCACGTGTTGCAGCATATGACGCTCGGCCGCCACACTAAGGAGTTAAGGGTTACCGTCAAAGGGGCGAGACGCTTGCGGGACGTACCTTGCAAGCCTGCATTGCTGAACAAGCTGTCGCTGGGCCGTCCAAAACGAGTTTAATCTGCCACCCCTTGTATCATCATGGGTTTGTTGGCGCTGTCTAACCTAACCATCCTTGAAAACACAAGATCAGATTTGCTTTTTATAATTTACCGGCAATTAATAAGTGTTGTCATTTGAGTGATTTTCTCGCCAGGTTTATTCACTTAAGTGCAAAATTTTCTATTTATCAATCACTGGCTTTCTTTAGTGACTTGAATGAACAATTGGCGATATTTTAACGACTTATTAGTTAGAAATGTTGCTTGAATATGTCGCTCCACAACGCAGCTTAACATTCAAAAGGTACATGTAAGTGGCCGAAACCCGCTGTACGATTCATATAGGCTCCGCGACCATGATGAACCAAAGGTTTCCTTCACATTGGTATCCTCAACATTGCGATTGTGCTTCAGAGCATAGTGGTCATCATAGCCATCGTAGTACTCACAAAAATGAATATTCTTTTTTATTTACGAACCTATTTGAATGTGTTTAAATGCTGCTGTTCAGTGGTGCCACCAAACCAATTCGATTGGTAGACGTGCGCAAGCATGTCAGAGAGCTAATTTATGAAAACCAAATGAAATAAACTTTGAGTTCAGATTTCGAACACGGTAGGTGAATAAGACAAATTGACTGCATAAAAAGGTCGTAAATATCGGAACGGCTGAGCTCATTCAAGCCTGTCTGAACAAATCGCCGCCGAACTGTCACGGCTTACGGACCAATCAGTACTTCACGGCGGCTTTCAGGTAGAATCAATGGCGAAAAGGTGGTATTCAAGCCGTGCGAAGCTCAGGTAATTGTCGTCGCCGTGTTAAAAACACGCTGCCAAGTGTGTTCCGCAGAACCTAGTTCTGCTACCACGAACGTCGAGAACCACAAGATATTTAGCGGTAATGTGGAAACGAAGTGCACTTTCATGCTAGGAAAACTACGCTATACTTGTGTTAAGCGATAGCGTCAAGGGCCCCATGTCACAGAAAGTCCGGTGTCGGCGTCGTAGCCGGCGTTGGCGTCCCGTGAGCGAAAATTGCCGTACGTATTCTATACGGCACTAAAGTTCTATCATTAAAGTTTCTCCTACCTTGTCTTACATTCTTTACAAAGTTATTCCTCAGAATTTTGAGAATGGCAGCCAACAAACAAATGTCATGAAACAAAACACAGACAGCGCAAGCTACTTACTGTTAAATCTTCACAGACTGATATATTAAAATAGCTAAACAATAATAAGAGTGGCCCACGCAGGAGGCCGCGTTTCTGCCGGAAAGCTCGCCTTCGTGCATAGCGTTCGCCGCCAGCGCCTTCCGCTAAACGTAACGCTTACCTACGCTGAAGTTCCCGGGAAGATTGAGAAGCAGTCAGGGATGTTTGAATGCTATCGCGTTCCACACTTAAAGATGAAGTTTAAGCATTCTCCAAATTTTCTGCCTCGATCACTTCAGCGACACGCTTCAAAAAATATTGGCAACACTAGGCAATGTAACGGTTCATAATGTTAGATTGAAAACCAGATCTGATGACAAACATTATTTTCACTTGACGCATTTTTCAGCCTTTGTTATCGCAATAGAAATCGGATAATACGAAACCGAGGCGATCTTTACAGTACGTGTCACCTGTGCCCGCTTTCAGTATATCCTTCGCCATTTCATGAACATTAACTTCTGTGTGACCTCCAATGAATATATTACAATAAATCAACATGCCAACGACACACTAAATAAAAGAACGTGTCATGTTTTATTGGTCTGCGGCCGCTGAAGCAATATCTACTTAACTCCAGGCCCACCTGCACAACGCGCCGGCTCGCTCCGCTCCCCTTGGTAGGAGCCCTCCGTGTCAGGCTTAGTGGTGAAGCGTACGAAAAACGAACATGTTCTGCATAAATCCAAGGGGAAACTATATACAGCTTTACAGTAGTGCAGCTTTCGTTGTTGGCATGACGTCCGTGTCGACAGGGAAGCGGCGGCCGAGCGATCCCAGGCGGCACGTATACTGCAAAGATCACTTTCCAATCCGCAACCCCCTCTCTCCCTCCATATATATATATATATATATATATATATATATATATATATATATATATATAGAGAGAGAGAGAGAGAGAGAGAGAGAGAAAGAGAGATGATTCCCTCCCCCCTTTCGAAAAATAGTTCGTACGCCACGAGTCAGAGAAAGCACGCGCCAGCCGAACGGCGTGTTACTTTCCGGAGCAGTGAGAGGGAAGGAAGCGTTGGCCCAGGGCAACTTTCACTGATGCCCGACTATATGCCACCACATGACGCAATATCATAGCATCACGGTGAGCGAGAGCGCAAGCCAGGCGGAAATTGGTAGGCAACGAAAGCAACCGCTACAGTGGCCGTCGCTTGCAAGACAGTCCAGCACAGCAAGGTTTTAGCACTGTGATAACATGCTGCCACTACTTGCCTCTTGACTCAAAAGTATAACTGACGGTATGCGGCAAATGCCGACGTCGCCACCAACTTTGACGTGAGGCACACGCAGCACAACAACACAATTACGAAACCGTCTATAAACGGCCGAGTCGACACCGGTAAAAGCGCGCTTACGGGAGGAGCGTTTTTGGGCGCTCCAAGTAGGATTTCAGCGATCTGAAAGAACCAACCGATTGCAGTCCGAGCAGCATTTTTCGACCGCGCAAATAAGATTACCTCTGGAGCGCTCCGAAACGACCACCCGAACTCGCCATTGCTCTATAGCGGCATTTTTTCTCCAATTTATTCATTTCTGCTGTCTCTTATCAGGGTTACCAGAAATTTGCTGCATGCTTTGTATCTTGCTGGTCGGTGCAAACACGTTTTCTATAAGGGTCTACTTAGGTACGTGAACCCGACAACCGGTTTGCAATAGCAATTGCCAAAACCTGCGCAAACCTCCGCTTCGTAGAATTCGTGTGAATAGCACTTTTCTTTCCTTTTTTTCTTTCTTTCTTTATTACTTTTTTTTTGGGGGGGGGGTTATTTTGTAGCGACGCCTTTTGCGATGCTATTCCTTTTTGTGCGCTTTTCGCTCTTAGTCGGTGGTAAGAGCAAATCTCCGCCCGCATTATCAATGGGATCAGCCGGCACATGATAACTGTGGCACAAAATTGAACGGAAGGCATCGCTATATAAAATCGCGGCCTAGCGCTCGCCGGAAGGGCAGAAGAGGTAAACTATCAGGCCCCGTCTTACCTCATCGTTAGCTCGAACAATGTCCAAGTCGCTCGGGCAAGCCAGCCTGAGGTCATTCCGCAGCGGCATGTAGATACGGCCACTGACGTTGAATAAAAACTTGGTGCACCACACCACGCCACGCGCCACATTTATTCGTACTAATGTAGTACAATGACATTTATTGTCACATGTACATCTGTGAATACAAAAGTAACGGAACGACTCCACTCTTATTATTTTTATAACTGTGTGCTTTCTCATTCTGCTCCTTAACTGTATGTGTGTAAGTGTGTCTGTGGTTACATATGGCATCCTGGGGTACATATCGCTGGACTCTTCGAAAGCACGAGGCGGAAACACACGCAGTACACATGAAGCAATGCTCAAGGTCAACCTGGACACTTGTTCAAACAAAAGAAGGCATACCAAGTAAAATTGTACGCATACACAATCAACACTGTACATTGCAACATGAACAGATGAACTATATAACGAAGCTCGGAATTACACACTGAGCTTGGAAGTGAGGGTTGAGGAATGAGATAGCGAAACAGTTTGTACGTGCAATGCCCAAGGGCTCTCCACTTTGGAGAGATTGTTTCTCTATCTCTCTACGTTGGACAAATATGTCCCAAAAACACGTGCAGTGATGTAGCCGTTTCTAATGAAAAAAAACTGGAAAGTAAAAACGCGAATTCGAGGAAATGGCAAAAAGTGTGCAATGTGCCAATGTACTGGTGCTTCCACACATAAGTGTCGCCCGTGGTTTAAACATCAACTAACAAAAAAAAATTATACGCTCAATATTAGACTGCGATTTCGCAAACAAGCTAGGTGAAAGAAAGAAAACATTAATTCACATCAGTAAACATGGTATTTTCAAAGCATTTTGGACAAAAATAGTAAGGGAGACGTTGTAACTACGCAGTCAACACGGACACAGACAACACTGAGGATACTGGGATGCTTAAGCCTGCGAATAGATTACGAAAAAAAAATTGTTGCTTAAAGAAGATGTGTGGCAATGTCAGGTGCCCGTAATAACCAGAGCTGCGGCGTACGATGCGTATAGAAGGATAAATGAAAGGAAATGCGAATATTCTCTGGCATCACTACAGCGGTAACGAGGAGACTAAAGAAGGATGCTATGAAATACCGAGCAAGCGGCCACCCAAAATTTGAATTCGAGAGAAATTAAATATTGTGCAAAAGCAAAATATGGAATACCTTGCTGTCTTAACATACTTTCAATATATTATGAATCTCAATGAAAAAAAATTATGGGGTTTTACGTGCCAAAACCACTTTCTGATTATGAGGCACGCCGAAGTGGGGGACTCCGGAAATTTGGACCACCTGGACTTCTTTAACGTGCACCTAAATATAAGTGCACTGGTACTTTCGCATTTCGCCCCCATCCGTGAATCTAAATGAAAACATCTTGACAAAGGGCCGGTATAGTGTAGCGATTCATTTCGCTCGTTCCTAGGTCCACTGACGAAGCGCGGAAAGGAAAAGGATCGGACTAGAATCGTTTTGCTATCTAGACCCGGAGATGCATGTCAGGATATCGTCAAATTCCTACATATTGAAGGAATTTCTCTAATGGCGGCATTTCGAGCCAATCAGACACACCACAGGAGCCCTCTGGACCAGTCAGAGCTGACAATATGGCGGAATTCGACAATGTTCAGAATAGCACCCAAGGTTAACTCAGAAACCACGGAGGAAAGAAATAAACTAGAAGAAAGCCGTACGTCACACAGCCAGCCCTGCCAATTCTTCGTGAAGCTATTTCCTACGCTTTTGCCCTTGCAGTATCGGCCGAACACGTGACCTCTGAGACTCAGCGTACTGGTCAGGAATGTTAGGTTCCTGATCATTTTTAATCCATGAGCACTTGTTTAGCTGCCCTGCCGCATAGCTCTGCTTGCAGAGCGGGATCACTGACATCTACTGCGCACACTGACGTGACGATCACATGTTAGGTCGATACGTTTGGCTTTAACAGTTTCTTTTCGCTGTGCCAGAAACGCTGCACTATTTCGAGCCCCTTCCCTTCAGCTTCTTCCGAGGTAAGGTCCTGGCAATTGTACTGCACGTGGAACGCATGCTCGGTATTCCACGGTAGTTGCGAAACCATGCACTGTGGGCAGAATCGCACATCACATATACATTCAGTCTCGGATGGGCTCTCTGGGAGCACTCGTGCGTGCTAGAGATGCTTTCGAGCCATCTCAGACGCACCCGGAACGAAATTAGAGCCTACCGGTCTTTCCCTTTATCGACCCTGCGTCAGTAGATCAAATTTACATGGTTTCATTGTCCAAACAGTTGCGTTGTTTGTGCTAAACTTTCACCTAGGGATGACATCTTCGTTTTTTTTATATATACAGCCCTCTTTGTGCAATCTAAATGAGCATACGACTTAGCCAAACATGTAGAATTCTCCAGCGCAACCGAAGGCACACCTCGTATCAAGTCCGTGGAAGACGAACTGCGCTCTTGATTTACTCTGCCGAGTGTTTCATATTCCTAGCGACGGATGGGGCAAATGCATTTTGTCATGCTACAGACTAGTTTTTCTAACTTTAGTAATGCGAAGACGCTTATTTCTATTAAATTCGGTTTGGGCAGCAGGAACATGCGTGTTCATGTGAGCGGTTCCGCCCCTGCTACCTGACAGGTCACCGGCAAAATAATGCCCACGCTTCAGTCAAAGAGAGACTTCAACAAGAGCTGGCATATACAGAATGGTCGACTCAAGTACCACGGCTATACACTCATGCAGAGTTGGAAGTACTAGGGGACACGCAACACTGAATCCACAGACTACCAATAATCAAGGCCTCTGACTGCAATTGGCAGGGAGTTAGCTTTTCTTTTTTTCCCCTCTACTTCTGAGGCCATTTCTTCTCTGAGACATAACAAACAACGGCGCTAACCATCACCAGTCGGGACCATGGATACACCACCATAAGAAGAACACAGCCAGCTGTTTTACACGTTGCCTATAAGTACGCGCTCTTGGTCAAAGCTAAGCGTCAAGCGACGAACAAAAAAACTAGAAGATACTCATCCATATGCTACGACTTGTAAATAGAGACGGCAGAAAAAGAAAGGAACAAAGGAAATTAAGAAAATAAGAGTCTGACTAAAAGGCGGCCCCAGACAAAAAAGAAAAGGGAACACGTTTACACAACAATTACGCTCGTATCAGAGCACAACGCAAAGTGTCTGACACTCTCGACGTGCTTGATAGCTGTGTGTAATGTATAGGCCAGAAAGAAGACGACGCGCCTCTCTCTATGCTGGCTAACGTTGGCGACGCGTCAAGGGTCAGATCGCTGCGAGACTTTTTTTATCATAGCATTCCATTTTTCACCTAAGTTCCTTCCTAAAGCACAACCTCTCGTAGACGCGCACTGTATATAGTCCCGGCGAGTGCCACGCCACCGCAAACAGTGGCTTCGGCAGCCTTAAGACCTATAGCGAGCCTACTTCTTTCCACATTCGCAGGGAACACCCTCAAGATGAAAAAGCGGGAGCCGCCAGTCTGTGAAGCCCGTCATCTGATGGCTGGCGGTGCAAAGTTCGTCTTCAGGTCCACGCAGTAGGCTCGAAATTTCCAAGAGAATGACAGAGCGCTCAGTTGCTCAGCCCTTGGACTTCCTGCGGTCCACCAAGTAGACGGGATTGTCGACTCCCTGCCGGCGACCCGAGTCCCTCCGGGCCAGTCGCTCTGTCGACGTGGACAGCGCGCCGTTTCCCCTGAGGGAAGATTCGTCGTCGTCCTCCTCCTCGGCTCGTGTGGCGCTCCTGCGGGCGACCTTGAGGCCGTTGGCGGGCGACGCCTTGGTGTGCTTGCCACCGAACGTCATCAGTGGCTCGGTTCTCCAGCCTTCGGCAGGTCGCCTGGGCGGCGGGCACGGCGGCGCGGGCACGGTGGGCGCTGGAGGCGGCGGAGGCATCACATCCTCCAGGGGGACCACGCACGTGTCGAAGGCCTGCACCACGCCGAGCTCCTGGTCGGGCGTGCGCAAGTGATCAGCGTACACAGTATGCGGTCGCGGTATCCGCGTCAGCGTGTAGTCTTCCAGGCGCAGGTTGAGGCGCGGCGTGTCGAGGAAGTCGAGCGTCTTCGATGGCTGTCGGCGGCAGCAGCGGATGCTGCAGACCACGCAGGCGATGATGAGCACAATGCCGAAGAGCACCGCGACGGCGACGTAGATGATGAGCTCCTCGCGCGTCGGGACCCAGCGGGAGCGGACCGTGCGCGCTCCGTCGGTGGAGACCTGCTCCTTGACCGAGAAGTCGGTCAGCAAGAAGTGCCTGTCGCCGCCCAACTGCAGGGTGCCGGCCAGACTCAAGTTGCGCAGCAGCTGCTTGAGCTGCAGCTCGCCGGCCTTGAGCGTCACGTTCACATCCAGCAGCGTGGTGCAGTGGATGTCGGTGACGCTGATGTTCTCGGCGGAGCTCGTCAGGTTCCGGAAGGCGCCCTCGACGTCGCTCTTGAGGCTGTCGTGGCTGCAATTGCCGCGCAGCACCAGCAGCAGTCGTCGCTGGGTGGGCGTAGACTTCATGACAACGTCTTCCTCGGGGACCTCAGGCAGCCGACGCCTCGTCGTCGTCGTCGTCGTCGTCGGTAATAGTGTCGTCGGAGCCACAGTCGTTATCGTGGTCGCCGATGATGACATCGGTTCGCTTCCGTTGGTGGCATTCGGCTGGTGACCCTCGATATCAGTGCTTGTTGCCACGGTTGTTTCTTCTGAATGATTGACAGCGGGTACTGTTGTGATTGTTGTTACTGCCTCTGCTGTGACAGGAGTCGAAGGAGGTTCTGTTTTCGAATCCTGTATCACCGACACCGTTGACATTTCAGAGCTTGTGGTACTTGTTTGGTGACCAGGGGTAGGCGAAGTTGTCTGCTCGTGTATCTGCCCCGACGTGGTGGCTTGCGTGGAGGGCAGCGTGGACGTTGCTGTTCCATTGTCCGGCGGTAACGCTGGAGTCGCAGTCGGTGAGTTGCTTGTGTCATTTTTCACCATCTGTGCAGCGGTTGGCGTAGCGGTCTCTCCAGCTGACGTGACAGCGTTGGCGTCTGCAAGTAGAAAGAAAAGAAGGAACTTGAGACAGTTGTTTAGGAACGTAAGCGCCATTCTTGCGTCCGCCCGTGTCATTGCCGACACACTCAGAGTCCTTTCGTTTTTTTCATGGTTGGGGAACATATTGCCAAATATTTTTCCTGTGTATAAGGAACGGTTTCTGGAGCACATCATACCTGCTTGGTTATATGATAATCTCCCAGCACACGTCTAGCGTGAAATAAGAAGAAAGTTTACGATATGTAAGCACGATTTCTGAGCACACGATGCAGTAGAAATGCGCAGAACCATAAAATTGCAAACGGCCTGCACTTTTTTAGAGGCCTTAAACAGCCCTTCACTAGGCCCCATTGCAAGGTTTGGTTATACGCTGGAAGCCGTAAAGCGCCATCTAAGAAGCATTTTACCAAAATAATTTTTCAGACCGGTTCATTACTGTAGAACACAAAAAGAAATTAATTGACCCGTTAGACAGCCACCATGAGGTGAGCTTCACTGCCAACAGATAGAGTAACTAGAAACGTTGAGTCATTCGACGCGAAACGTCTCCAGACCCCTAAGGCGACGCCATCACCGATTCTTCTGGGAAAAAAAAATGGGGTAGACGGGCTAGATGATCATTGTGTGAATGTCGTTTCACCAAAGTATTATTCTCGGAAAGAAAATTTTTTGTCGACAGAAGCGCTCTTTGAAGTTTCAGCGAAGAAACAAAAGAAGGTTGGAGGTAAATTTGCGCACTTTCAGACATTTTTTGCATAAAAATCGTTAACGTTTCAACCACAATATCTTTTTTTTCACCATTTCTTCCCTTTGCTATAGATTATGCTAAAAGCAATGTTTCACAATGAAATCAAGCATTTTTCCAGAATATTACTTCTGAATTTCGCAACAAGTCACTTTTCGACCATGTTCAGACCTGAATTAAGCAATAAGGCTCTCCAGATAAAAATACGTGAGATAGCTCATTACAACAAATACGTGAGATAGCTCATTACACGCACCAACCTTAGAGCGAACCAACGAATGAAAGTTCACGCGCGAGTTCCCCTCCTTCCCTCCCGTCCCTCCCAGCAGCTCGGTTACGCGACAATACGCGCGCTTTCCATCGGCGCCTTTGTACCGCAAGCCCGATCCCCGACTGCTGCCAACCACGAAGACGGCTGAGAGAGGCAAAGAAAGCATTTCGCTTTCACAGGAGACGGTATGCGGTGATTCCAGTGAAGGGAAAAAAAAAAGAACAAGACAGTTGGCTGCATTGAAGCGCCTAGCTTCGACTTGCTGCTCCTTACCAACCACGGAGGAAGATACACTAGACAGGAGCGCCAACCTGCCCTTCTCGCAATGCATTTGGCGCGTCCGACTAACGAACGGTCGACACGACGATGAACCACCGCTCACCTCCTCTCTTCTTCTCACCTTTGCAGCTTGCTTTCTCCCCTTCCTTGCTCAAAGCTCTTGGTTACATGTGCATGCCGCCGTATATACTGGACGGCATGAAAAAAAAAAAAAGAAAATACTTGAGCATCTTAATCCTTGACGCTGCGACTCTTGGTTCTGTGCAATGGAGAAGTGTCTCGCGAGATGCTCTGGCAAACTAACTTCGAAGCCTGCGGCATTCCTGACAGGTTATAGGTATTTTTGGTATAGCTTCCCTCTTTCTCGCATCCTTCACCCTCTTTCAAACAAAAAAGAAAGAAAAAGGAGTAGAAGGAGCCTGCAGTAGTTCTAGTCCATTCCAAAGTACAGTAAAAGTTGGCAGCCTAGCTCTTCGAAGTACGCTCTCCCGTAGCCGCGATTGACCGTCATTACGGCCGATCGCCAACCGAAGTGGCGCACGGGAGCGGCCATTTCCTGGCGATGATGGCACCCAAAGGAGCGGGCGCGGTTTTCATGCCGTGATATATAGCGTGGATATACTTATATATACGTACCGGCTCTAAAGTATTCCATGCGATAGTCGTTCAGGCACAGATGCACATTGGCAGAGCGGATGGAAAGTAGCTCGTTAAAGATGACGTACGGCTGAAAGCTCACGTGAGCAGCTAGCGAGTATGCGCAAGCAGCTATTCCGAAGTAGTCCATGCAATGTGACCACGTTCCTCGCTATCCTGGAAGTTCAAGATTAAAAAATAAAGGGAGAAAAAGAACAACGACATATATGTCTTATAGTTCATTATGTTAAGAAAGTGATGTTTTAGAAACAATAAAAATATTAGGCAAGAGAATAAATAAAGCGTTGCAGCACTTATATCTACGGATGCAATCAGGCGATTGGTGCTTCAGCCGCCGATTCCAGAAACCCCATATCTCGCATGCAAAGGTGCTCTTGCTCTTTGCTTTACTTTCGGCGGAAGTCTAGCGATACAAGTTAATTCATTTTTCCTCACGCAACGCACAAAGCTTGGAATGATCAAGCATATAGAATAATGGATAGGTGCACGTTCCTATACATGCAATCCTGTTCTGTCATATACGGACCCTGCATTACGTGCGCCCGGAACTGTGGCACCCCTGCAGTAGTCAGGAGTTCCAACGGAACACCGTCTGGTCAGGCAAAATCATGATATTTCATGACGCATGGTTCTTGGCAAGATCCATGCAGCATCAAATGTCACAGCAGAACATGTTCAAAACTCGCGCCGCGCGATAAACCGCTACGAGGCAAAATCTATTATCACGAAAAGGAACGTATCAGCAAGACTATATATGCCTGGAATCGCTGGTTATTCAAAGAACAGAAAACACGCTAAACAGAGCTATACAGTGCGCAAGACAGTCTGGTGGACAACGCCTATTCTCGAACCCTGCATGGGATGAATGTTCAAGCATAAACATATCTTGTGGTGACCGGCTCATTGTGAACAAGATATCTGCACAGATCACGAAATATCGTATTTTTCTTCTTCTTTTTTCATTGGTCAGTGACCTGTGCTACTACTGATGTGACACGGTATACACATTTATTTAGTCAGGCGTCAATTAAAAAAAGGAAACGGCTTCGCAGCGTTCTGTGCACAACCGAGCGGTCTTCTCTTCCAAGTTGCACAACATTGAAAGAAGCACGAGAGTTCATTCTAGGCTGGGCTAGTTGGTTTACGTTACGACCAAGACAGGTGTGCTGGCCTTTTCGTATCACCTGTCTCGTCGTCTGCGCTGTTCGAAAGAAGCACGTATATCGGCTACTGCTGCATGGTGTTCACGTAGAACGAGACAAGATAATTAGAATAAAAGTGGAATAGCAATCTCTTATTCCTAAATAGCATGTAAGGATATCCAGTCAGGGGCCAAGCGCCGTGTACATTCGGGATACGGCGATTTTTTCTTCAATGAATTATTTCAGGCAAAGAGAAGCTATACACTCCACTCCATCCCGCATGCCCTTAATTTTGTTGAGTGCTCCACGATTCGCGTCGAAGGAGTCAACTCAGTTCTGTCTCATCACCGCAGTTCTGCTTCTGCTGCGTTAGATCTACATGCGGTAATCGCACGCACGCACGCACGCACGCACGCACGCACGCACGCACGCACGCACGCACGCACGCACGCACGCACGCACGCACGCACGCACACACACACACACGCACACACACACACACGCACACACACACACACACACACACACACACACACACACACACACACACACACACACACACACACACACACACACACACACACACACACACACACACGCGCGCGCGCGCGCGCGCTTACTTACAAAGAGCTAGCATAACAAAATTAAAATGAATAAACGCTTCCTTCCTGCACTAGCTATAGCAGCGGTGACCTAAAGTGCAAATTGCATGCAACTTACAAAAACTACCTCAGCGACGCTTCGCAAGCGGTAATGCCGTCGTTAAAATAAATATATGCCACGCCTGCGCGGTAGGCCCGTGCGCAGCAACAGCGATTTAAACTATACCCATACACGCGGTAGTACAACGGCATGTCAGTACGGCCTGTGCTAGCCCTATCCTTCCTCCTTGGGAATGTGTGCGCGTATACGTGGTTTTGCGTACGTATGGAAGCAGAACAATCAAATTGAAAAAAAAAACATAAGAGAACGAAACTGGAATAGGAAGGGGAAGGCGCGAAAACCAGATGGTCAGGGCCGGCAGATGACGAAACAAGTATCCGGAGGAGGCGCGGTGGGGCGGGCGAATTTTTGTTCCTTCTTTCCGTGGGTAGATAAAAAGAGAAATCAACGGACTTAGTTTCGTATGCAGCAGGCACGACTGAGATGCGCGTGTTTGAGGACGACGCACGTATAGAGGCAAGCTCGGTTGAGCCAGCCGCGCTCGCGGGACCTTCGGGGTGCGTGTGTAATATATAGGCGTCGACTATGCGCCCCGAGCACACAAACAAAGCTGGCTGTAAGGATCCGTAGGAGGGTTAGGAGACGAGGGAGTCCGGGGTGGAAAGAGGAATGAATACCGGCCAACGTGCACGAGGCCCAGGAGGAAATATGCCGTAAATAAATGCGAGGATTCGTATACCACGCAGAAAAGGTGCGCAATGCGGCCCGACCGCAGGGCGTGCGAGGTCAGTAATATAAGACCGGGGCGGCAGGCAATCAGGGGAAGTGAAAACATGGCCATAAGCGCGTGAAGCGGAAGAGAAGCCACGTATAAAGACGAAAGATGTTTCCCTCAAACATGGAGGAAGATGGAGAATGAGGGGCATTTTCGTACAGGATAGAAACTGTGCAGTGAGACTATAAAGGCAATGAAACATAGAAAAAAAGGGTCACCCAAGAACGCTGACCTTGACAGAGAGAACTCGGTATTCTGCAAACTAAAGCGACATCTTGCTCGCAAAACGGAGCCGTCTTTAGCCTATATAAACGCTGGCGGGAGATCTGCGGGCGATACCAGCGTATAGGTGCAAGGCGCGGTATAGGTGAAGGCGGTTTCGTATACTACACGTATAATATCAGGCAAGAGCAATTCGCCTTGCAGCGGCGTACACACATTGCCCTGGGCGCTGTAGGAAAGGAGGAGGAGGTGGACGGAGTACCGCTGCACAAACCATAGCATGCCACATGCTCGGGCGGACGAGATCGCTCTCGACGCCACGTTAGGCTTAACAGCTGCCGCCGATTCATCGTCGGCTTCACCGCAACACGAACGGTGCGTCCCTTAACTTCCGCTTTTGTTACTTTCTTTTTTCCTTTCGCCTTCTACCGGATCACTCGACGGCGGGTCGCGATTGCGCAGTGGTTGATACCTTGATCGCTTTCTTCGTTTTCCTTCTCTGCCTCCACGACGGGCACGTCTCCTTGTATGAGGCGTTGCAGACAACGGCGCCACGTCGCGGCAACGAAAGCGGCTGTGCGTGCGTGAGTGTTTAGAGGAGAAGGGGGGGGGGCGAGTTGGGTGCGAGTTTGTGTGTGCGTGTGTGCGCGCAGATGACGCCCACGGCAGCCGGCGCGCCGCTTGTTCTTGTTTTGGCGATTGGGAACGACCTGGAAATTGCCCGTTTCCGTGCACCACTTCCATCGTTCGCGCACGATCGGGGTTTCAGTCAAGCACGCAGGGCCCGCGGCGCAATAAGGCTCTGCCAAGCCGAAAAAGCACAAGGCGGAGGCGGCGGTATAAGGCTAATGCCACCGACCGACAAGGTGGTCAATACAGCTTTCAGTGTCTTCTCTTGTTTTTGTCTATGTGGCTCTCACGTAATCGTGCTTTTGCTGATGTTCTCCTTTTTCTGGCGCTAACATAAACATAAATCTTATACAGGGCGCGTTGAGTGGTCTGGTTTAGGTCAGTGATGGAAAACGTTCAAGAAAAGCACTGAATTTCATCTGTAGTAATCATATTACGTGCAGGAACGAGCTTCAGAGGGGATAACCTTTTCCTTAGAAAACGATGAATGAGTGTGTGTCTGTGTTGGGGGGAGGGGGGGATATGTGACAAACAAGTCGCACTAACAATGAAGCTTGTAGTCGTATCTATATGAGGGGTCTCAAAGAAGATCCTTCTAGGTTCAGATGCTGCAACTTTTTTACGCATTTTGTTTTGATCTGATCTGTTTCAATAGTGAGCAGAGAATGCTCGTGCTTGTAACAAATGCGCTGAACTTGCATTACATACGTTTTTCATAGATTTGCAACCTTATATAAAGTTTTCAGTACGTTTTTAAAGTGTATGGCATATGGCAGTGTTTCTTTCATTTTTGACGACTGTGAAAGTTTTTGACTATTTATTTTTTCATATAGTGATTTATTTTGGTCTCTCGAATAGCCTTTTTTTGCTTGTGTGGTTAGCCACGATGTTGGAATAGTGGGATCTCCAGTATCCAACCTTCTTATACCGTTGCAACAAACAAACAAACAAACAAACAAACAAACAAACAAACAAACAAACAAACAAACAAACAAACAAACAAACTCTATAAATCTTAGATCACTTTCGAATTGCAATGCCAACGAATAGTTATGACTCCGTAGGCACTAAAAAGGCACTATGTTTACGCAAGACAAGTTACGCAGTACGCTCATATTGCCTTGCTGATTTTGTTGTTGTTATTATTATTATTATTATTATTATTATTATTATTATTATTATTATTATTATTATTATTATTATTATTGGCAGAATCACATCGCCTTTTTATGTGGCAAACTACGGAGTGTTGCATATCCACTTTTCAACATAAACCTGTCAAGAAAATGATAGTTCATGCATTAGCGTACAATGTGTTGAGGTATGGTATAACGATCTTCGCCTTTTGGGCAGAGCGCTGGAAAAATCAGATTGATATATTAAAAATATTTAGAATGTTGCTTATGGTACTACACAACATTACAATAACATTTTCTTTAACTATAGGATTTTGCACATTTGAGGCTTTATTTACCAGAAGTGTTATTATGCGGCATAATTGGAGCGATAAATTCAAAGAGGCATACAGGCACCTCGATTGTTAAGAAACAAAGAACGTTTTAAAGTACCCTATTCTACTACCAAGTATGGAGAAGAGAGAAGAAGTGTATACATCCCAAAAACATATTATGATTTGGCTGATGAATTCTTTTTGGCAACTTCAAAAAAAAAGTTGAAAAAATTATTGATGAAATGTTGAAATTTAGTTCTGATTCTTTACTTAAGTTGTTTAGTGTTTGTCTTTGTTTACTATGTCATAGTCTCTTAACGGGTAATACTATCAACCACCCTTCTGAAAGTTGAAAAAATATGAGCAATTATGTAAGTGTCTACCTTTGCACCTATTATGTTAATATGTAACCACATCGCTGTACCGAATGCCGGGCTTAGTAGCACAAGTCCTCTTGGATTTAGGCCCGTTTCGTTGTTTTGCTTTTGGATGTGTGTAAATAAATAATAATAATAATAATAATAATAATAATAATAATAATAATAATAATAATAATAATAATAATAATAATAATAATAATAATAATAATAATAATAATAATAATAATTATTATTATTATTATTATTATTATTATTATTATTATTATTATTATTATTATTATTATTCGAACAGGTTGGCCATGCGACACGAGAGCGTAGTTTTGATTATTTGAGTTTCCTTCTTGGCTTGCAGTTTTACCTCTCGCCAAACCTGCTGTTCGGTGGGTTACTGTCCCCAGGCACTGTAGATTGTGCTTCCGGAGCTGGTGCCAGTAGTGACGCTATATTTGCGTGTTTCTGACTTGTGCCAGTGCGTGCAGTCTCGTTGACAATTCTTACTTACTCTCTTCTTTCCTTCTTCATTTTTTGCCCGAGTTGTGAGTTGCATTTTGAAATAGCCGGCTGAAGAAGGCCTACATTCAAATTTTTTGGGGAAAAAAAAAGATAAATGGAGGCCAACTGACAACCATGCCATCCTTCTTTGCACCACTTCGCGAGCTTATAGACACGTGGCGGACCACGTGCATGTGAAGTGAACAGGTGCTCGCGTTCTCTATTAAACGCGAATACACACGCATCAGCTCTTCGTGAGACTTCTACGTTATGTAAATCATAGAATCATGCAATACAAAAGTATCGTCGATATGCCACAAGAATGGATAGCTGGATCAGTTTGCGGAAATCCCATGGCTTACGAAGGGCAAAGAAAACGGACGAGTCATGTATGCTCGTGCTTTTTTTGTTAGTGCTTAACTAATAGGCCGACACATATCAATTGACCTCATCCACAATATAAAGGACAGTATGAAGACACAGCATGGCCTCTACCTGGTGCGAAGAGGATGTAACGAACGACAGCGATAAACATTTAACGTCTAATATACGACAGCAGGAGACTATGGGCGCGTCTTTTCCGTGGAGCATATACTATAAGAGCGACATCGGTAAACACGTTAATTAATCGATAAACTTGCTGCAATATACGCCCCCCCCCCCCTTCGCACCCATCGGTAGTTCTTACTAATTTACGTCTGTGGTGGTACAGGAAGGACCTAAGCTCTGGCATTGCATTGAGCTCATTTGACAGGTAAAAGCGCGACAAGAAACAGCTGACTTTTAAACAAGGCAGAGGTGCAAAGGAAGATGGAGACGAAGTGGTAAGTAGTGGTCCAACAAGAGATGTCGCTGAGCCAAAATTTCGGCTATGTGGCTTGTCTTCGTGACGGTAGCAAGTGCTTTCCTTGGCAGTGTTTACAATAGCTCACTCTCCCTCATCACAAACGGGAGAGGAGAATAGCGGGTTCGTAGAGTAAAGCGATGGAAGAAGAGGTGTTCAAGGAGAGGGGAGGGTTAGTTGTGACGGCGAACGAACACGTACGGGGGAGAGGAGATGCACCGCCGCGGTTTTGACTGCAAGATATCTGTAGACAGATTTCGTAGTACACTTATGAAGCCATCTGGTACCCCGTAATTCGTCTAACCTGGCATTCGAATCAAGATGTCGCCGTCGAACGGCGTAACAACAGAAAACGAGGAAAGAGTTCTGGGATGGCCGGTCCCTCCCTTCAGAGCCCCCTTCCTTCAGAGCACTACTGGTGATAGCTGCGACGGACACCGGCGGCAGTGGCGGCGCACAACATCGCCAACTGAAACGACTATGGGAATGAGCCCATAACAGCTTACGCTGCTAAAGAAACCTGCGACAAGCCTTCAGGTCACGAGTGGCAGTGCGCAACACAAATCATCAAGCACTACGCATTGCCTTCCGTATGATCTGGAAGGCACAAAACTACGTAAAATGTATTTCTAACCGCAGCACGCATTCGTTCATTGCATGCGCGGCGAGGTCATGAGGTCGTGCCAACCTGTCGTCGATGGTGAATCGGCGGCAGCGGCAACGCCGACTGTCCCAAGCCCCAGCAGCAGCAGCACTGTCACCAGAGTCAGCAAGGTTGGGTGGTGAGGCCGCCCTGCAGCCCTCGGCGTCGCTGACGTCATGGCCGATGATGTCGTCACGTGGGGTCACGTTCCCCGCTCATGCCGCGCTTCTCTGTAGGTACTGCGGCCGTTCAGTTGCATCTGCACAAAGACACGAAAAGGTTGAAGTGGTGCGAGAGAGGACAAAATGGACATACAATAACGATTCGACACCCTGTGTCGTCAGTAAAAAGCTGAACATTTAAGCCTGAATAACCACATAACAACCTGATTGTATTATTTGTTTGTTTATTCAGCCAAGATGCGCTATTCCAGGGGTACCCCATTACAATTTCTGAAATATATAAATGAATCAGCCCTTCTCAAATCCACGTTCATCCCTTTAGAATGGCGGGCCGCATATGGGCGGGCTGATAGTGCGACATGGAATGAATGGTGCGCAGGCTTCTCTAGCGCAGCCCCGCCCATTTCCGCCGTCTTGCCTGCACGCCTCGTGGATCAGCTGCAGATATACATTCCACGGACAACTTCAGCTTTCAGTGTTCGTCATCTCACTCATTTAAAGAGTGACGCTCAATCGGAGCGAAGGAAGAAGCACGCAGAACGTGACAAGGACGGCGATGTACTACACCAGCGCTTCCTCGGCCTTGACTCTTTCAGTGACGTCTTCCCCTTTTTGCTCACGAAATAAACAACGTGCCCAAACTACCCTATTGGTTTAAGCACTGTTCTGTGCTTAATGCAGAATTGTTTCTGTGGGAACTGTCACGCAGTCTGCGAAGGCGTTCCTAGTGTTACACTGTGTCACCGTCCCATCCTACGTCACACTGTGCAAAGTCACAGTTTGTCACAAAGTCCGGTGTCTTTTCGTTCTTTTTTCATACTTTTTCTCTCTCTCACCTATCGCATCCCTTTACAATCCCGCGGCACAGGATAGCCGACTGGAGGTTATCGCTGGCTAACCTCTCTGCCTTTCCTTTGCCTCTCACTCTCTCTGTGTGTGTGCGTGTGCGTGCGTGTGTGTGTTTGTGTGTGTGTGCGCGCGTGTGTGTGTGTGCGTGCGTGTGTGTTTGTGTGTGTGTGGTGTATGTGCGCGTGTGTGTGTGTGTGTGTGTGTGTGTGTGTTGCATGTGTGTGTGTGTGTGTGCGTGCGTGCGTGCGTGTGTGTGCGTGTGTGCGCGTGTGTGTGCGTGTGTGTGTGTGTGTGTGTGTTGCATGTGTGTTTTGCATGTGCGTTGCCCGTGCATGCTGCCTCTCACGTGCGCGCGCGACTTACGTTCCCTGCTTGCCTCTGCCCTTTCTTCTCTATTCGCATTTTCCTTTTCTCTTCCCTACATGAAAAACGGTAGGGAAGATGATTTATTCCTACTCAAGAAACTGTTTTTCTCGCTCTCTATTTCACTCCCTGTGTTTTTATGTTGTTTCGTGTTTATTATTTGCCTTTTTGAATACGTGAAATTGACAGAAAGGGAGGGAGAAATGCAAGAGGGGGATCGAAAGACAGCGAGGTTCATCAGAGGAATGGTTTGGTTTCCTACCCTGCCCTGGGGAAAAGAGTTATGCAATGGACGAAAAGATAAACAAGGCAGGAGCGGAGATGCACCTCCACACGGACTTTCACAAAAGCGAACACGGAGTACGGTTTGTAGGAGCTGCTGCACATCGGTTGGCGGTTCGAACCGGACGGACGCGAATCGGCAGCGACTCACGTGATGTTTCTTATCGCCACTGCATCGCGAGGCGCGGGCGCCCACGGGGAGCAAAGCCATCCCTATAAATACCGCGGGGCCCGAAGGGCTGCGTTCTCGCACCGCGAGCATCTGAAGATAGAAAGGACGGGGGCCAGCCGGTGCCTCCATTAAGAGCACGCTCCGCCGCCAACGCAATGCGCGAGGCGCCGCACTGGGGTGTAAACGACGCACAACGGACTGACGCCTGCTCGGACTATGAAGCGTGGGACATGCAGGGCCTGAACAAGGACGTATCATTCATGGGCACGGCAAGCATTATGAGAATGCAGGTGTTGTGCTCCGCACTTAGGAAAGCAAAACAAAACATATACGATGAAGCCACGGCAACAGGCGGGAAAAAAAAAGAAAACAATTCACCAACTGTTCTTTTTCTTTGTTCTTGCTTTTTTTTTACATTTACGCGTAGAAACATGGGAACTTAAACTACCTCAAAGCCGGCTATACCAAAATCCAAAATTCTTCCCTAAAGGAAAAATAAATGGAGGAGAAGAAGGAAGAAAATATCAAGAAGCACGATATACACACGGACACAAGTGCAAAAAGGTTGTCTAATCTGCTGGCACCAGCATCGAAAGCACAGTGCGGTAACTATGGGATGGCCGCTCATTACGCATGAAGGAGTCCACACAGGTCTCTTCACGTGCACATAAGGACAACACCACCCGAAATCAGCTCGTTAAATAAGAACCCTGGTGTAGAAGACAAAAGAGTAATGCCACTCATAGGCAGTCTATAAGATTATGCCTTGACTAAAAAATTGCGAAGGGCACTTAGAGCATGCGTCGTCGATCTTCTGACTCTATAACTTCTTAACACTGTAACGCCAAACGATACGTTTTATTAACACACGTACATTGTTTATATTTTTCCGATAACCAATCCTTACTGTCTAACCACTGTTACAAAGCTATCGCTGGTGCTTATCATCGCGCACCTAATCTGATTAGACAAGCTTCTTCCAATATAAAAAAAATCCGTGACAATATGCTACTGTGTGTTAGCAAATTTTTTTTATCTAAGCACAGGAAACTTGACACATAGTCTATAGTGGCAATTTTCATACGCTGGAGCGAGTGTTCAGTTACCGATAGATCAGCAAACGATCTAGTGAATACTTAATGAACGCATTAAATAAGCTATAACTCAGTTAACATGTCGTGGTTTTTTAGTACAAATGCACCATCTACGGCCAGAAATCAAGGTGAAGGAGTTGCTCTATAATTTTCCCCTATGTGCTCGGGCATTATACATAGTTTAAGAAAACTGACCTTTTTCTTTTAAAGTGACACCCACAAAACACGGCAATAATTCTTTTCTGCCATTTGCCGCTAACGAACAAAAATTGGCAGCAGCGCAATCGTGTGTAGCCTAAGATGAGCAACAAAAACGTGTATGCGGATTGAGGAATGGGGAAAAAAAAAAAACTAAGGAGGCTGAAAACATAAAATAAAAAGAAAGCGTTACATGAAGGAAGAAAAGAGTCAAGGGATCGATTGCAACGCTCTCATTTTTTGGCTGGGCCATCAGAGGGATGCTGAGCCCCGGCCGCCGCAGCGGCGGCACTTAAAGTCTCCGGGAGCGCGCGCAATCCCTTAAAGCTCGGGAGCCAAACGAGTCGTCGTGGCTGGCAAACGCGATCTGGAAGAAGACGCCACCGACGGATCCCTTCAAAGCCCTCGGCGGGCACGGGCCATGTACCGCATGAGCACGTGTATAATAACGACGCGACCACCAACACCACGACATGGTACATGACGAATATGGCACAGTCTCACACTAAATAGAGGCAGGCGCGTTTTATCATTACGATAATAAGTAAACTTCACGTCGCTGAAAGCGACCTCAACGAGACTTAAAGAAAACCAGGGCTGGGATAATGTAATGGATATGTTACAATGCTATTCCTTTTCGTATTTTGCCAATGGTCTGAGAGGCGCTCTCCCACGCGTTATCACTGGGATCTGCGGGTCGTGAACGGTGGACTATAAGAAAGGAATGGAATAAGGTGAAAAAAAAATGAAATCCATAAATTATACCAGCCCAGAAATAACGTACACGATCACTTAAATCAACTCGCCAGTGCTTCGACTTAAACGTCAGACGCTGTGAATGTAATAGCGGTTATCGTGCATGCAAAGTCGTTCATATACAGATTGGTCGCAGAGTCTGCTTGTGATTCATCAAGACAGCATCGACATAGCGTTACTGACTTCTCTATTAGGTTTTCGAACGGTTATGACGCGAATCAGGAGTTCGGGACACATTATTCGCGTTTACTATTTAAGGTACATGCAAGCGGCAACAAGAACTGGCACGGAAGAGTGACTTGGTGATTAAGCCATTGAAGAAATATGCATGTTGCATGCCTTAGCCACTTTGTAGGCGACGCCCCTCACAGCAGCACAGGCACAAATGTGTTGTGTACGCTGAGGACGTAACTACGTCGGCCCGTTTGAGAAGTCGAGTGTTTCGGACAAACTTGCACAGTTTATTAGGGAAATGCCTCTCAAACTCTGCCATATCCCGCGACCCACCAAGTACGTCAGCTGTTGCAAACGCCCCGACTCAGCCTACGCTCCCTTTCTGACTTACGCGAAAGTCGCAAACATTTCAGTTTCAGTGCATGAGCATTGAGAAAAACGTTGACGTTAACTTCGTACCACAGTTATCGTAGGGAGCGAAATGTGGCATTAACCTTCGCTAAAGGAAAACTAAAACGCACGTCGACAGGAACGAACGTTCTTAACTACGAAAGTGAATTCGTTCGAGCCTTCGCAAAGTATTTAATGATCGCAAGTCCTGTTTCCAGCTCATTGTTGCTGAAGTTCTGCCGGACGAAGGGAAGATTAATCGACTCCGAATGCGCCAGAACTACACCGAAAAAGGTTCAATTCTTTACTTTTCTAATAAACATATTTTTTGGCATCTTCCCGCAACTACTCCATTTCAATATAATATGACACAGAATTGGCAGTTACGAGGCACGATATGGCACTCGGCACTGCGCCGCGGCAGATAATGCAGCAGTGCACGCTGCACTGCCATAAAGGGACGCTCTTGGGGCATGGCGCACAGACTACGCTAAACGTTTACGGGCCGCTCGATCTGAGAAAACGTTCAATTTGCCAGCGGTTCGTGACTGTAGCCAATAAAACCGTACAACACTACGTTGTTCGCATACACTAGTAGAGGTTAGAAATTCGGAAATATTAATCTTTTTCTCAGATTCCGCGGTCCGCAAACTTTTGACGCCGACTGCAACTGCGTTTTAACGATAGTGCTTTTGACGGAATGGCACTAATTATATAGCTTCCATTTCAGTGTCACACTGTTATGAAACATAAAATGAGGATTTAGCTAAATCCAACAGAAATACATACATATATATATATATATATATATATATATATATATATATATATATATATATATATATATATATATCCTACTGCCCTCTCTACCCCTACTGCGCGACCAGCTTCCTATCCTTCACACACAACATACACCTTTTTTCCCATTTGGACACTCATAATGCTAACGCACTAATAGCACTAATATATACATGACTCATGAGTGCGTGAGTGAGTGAGTGAGTGAGTGAGTGAGTGAGTGAGTGAGTGAGTGAGTGAGTGAGTGAGTGAGTGAGTGAGTGAGTGAGTGAGTGAGTGAGTGAGTGAGTGAGTGAGTGAGTGAGTGAGTGAGAGAACCTTACTGGAGGTCCGGCGAGGACGCGAACTCGTCGCGCACCCGGCTAGTCCCACGTCGGGATCGGCAGGTCTAGCCCATTGGCCCGGTCGCGAGCACGCCGGACCGGATTTGCTTGTCTAGAGCGGGGCTACGCAGAAGCGAGTCTCCTTGCTGAACGTGGGGTATCTCGACCCGCACTCCCAGAGCATGTGTGCTAGAGTGGAGCTCTGCCTGCAGGATGGGCAGGCGTCGTCACGATATACGTCAGGGTAAACTTTGTGTAGAACGGCGAGACACTGATATGTGCCGGTCTGTAACGGTCTAAGGGAAACGGCTTGCGCCCTATTCAACTTGGGGTGAGGGGGTGGAGGTACCCTTCTAGACATGTAGAAAAAATTCATAACCTGACATTCTTACGACCCATGACTTGGGCTCATGCTGAGAGCTCATGTATGCACTATTCCTGCGTATTTAAGCTGCAATCAGCCGGTGCATAAAACACTGCTTTAATGATGTAGTATGCTTCGTGATATAGACAATAAAAGGTGCGAACACAGAGAAACTTGCCTTCAAAGCAACACGTACGGTACCACGACACGCTCAAATGCATGCCCCCCACTCCCGAAGAAGATTCCTGGCTACAACACTACCTGTAGCCCGTAACTACCCGTATAAGCGACACGACCGGGGAGATAAACGAGAAGAAAGGGGGTTAACCGAGGGGGAAGACGTTGAGCTGCCCCTACACGAGACGTTCTGGCGTGGCGTTAAACGCGCGTACTTTCTCACAAATGTTGCAGCGTCGTCCAACAGGTGCGCGTAAAGGCCCACTGAGGGTTTAGCTGCGAGTTCACTACATCTTCTACAGCTGCATAGCTTCGCGGTAGGTTGCGGCGCATTGAAGAACCCAAAGAAACCCGTGCTTGATACACTTGCTCTACGGTTTCAAATATGCGGTTCCAAATACAGCGTGATCTGCATGCTTTCAAGCCGGAAATTAAAGAAGGGCAAGCGAGGCTGTGTTGCGTTCGCCGAAATGCGGTACTCAGCGGTAAGCGAGAGAAATGCGGCAAGGGCTTGATCCCATTCAAAGCCGCACGTGGTTACGGCGGTGCAGCCCTCGATCGGCCGCAAGGCTGCCGCGCGATGGCTTCCAGTGCCCGAAATCAAAGCCAAGTCAAGCCAAAAAACGCACCGAATCGCTTTATATCGTGTACGTCGGGAGCGGAAATGTCAAAATGAAAACGAATGCTCGAGCGTAAGTCAGCGCCAGAAAGAAAATAGAGAAGTAAAAAAAAAAATAAAGGAAGAAACAGGAGCTGCGTGTCTGGTCTGCACTTCTGGCCGCCACGGCGACTCCGAGACGAGTGCACTGCTGCGCTATTGACGAAATGTGTGTCTCGCGCGCTGCAGACGTTGCGAGACTAGAGTAGGTCCCGCTGTACGCGAGATGGCTAGCCTCGTGCCTCTCTCGAACGATCTGCTTCTCCTTTTCTTTTCCTTCTTTTCTTTTTATAGCTGGACAGCGATGTTGGCAGAGAGGGGGGACGTGGAAAACCCGAGGACTGATGCTCAGAAGAACCGCACACTAAGGAAATAAAACAAAATGATGTAAACGAGAGACGAAGATCGTAATGCATAAGGAGCAACTTCGGAACGAGCAACTGGGTTCTTGCCAAATTTTCGAAGCATAGGGAAACACACTTTGAAAGCGAAATGAGAGTGTAAAATTGAAGCACGAATCAGTATTCGCGGTATGCGAAAGAAATGCGGATGAGTAATTAGATGCAGTAAAAGTGCACTGAGAAAAGAAAAATGAGAACATATTTCTAAGTCTTAGGCTGTTTCCACGCACTGATAGAAGAGACAAGAAAAGAAGGAACGAGATCGGAAAAGCAAAATACGAAAACACGCGAAGATATAGGAAAGCTGGCGGGGCGAGCAGAAGCTTGCTGAGGAGACATGAATATGTCGCTCGCTTCCATGAAGTTTTGTCTAATTCCTAAAAGAGCGCGTTTAGAGATTGCGATACAGAGCGTGCTGTATGATGAAAGTATTCAAGTGCGTCTCTGCGCGCCAACAAAGCAAGAAATAGGGAGAGAGAGAGAGTTAAGCAGCAAGAAAGAGGACACGGACGTAGAGGGTTGAAAAATGAGTCTTGTGTTCAAGTTATGTTTAGTCGGCAGGGAGCTTTCAAACGGGCCATGTCGTAAACTGCGGGGAAAAAAAAAAAAGAGCATGACTGCGAAAAAGGGCACAAAATTTGTTTACTTACTTTTTCGCGAATGACGCCGTACAAACAGGCGCAGTCATTTAGCTAGGAGCAGCTTAAGATGTTTATGTATGCCGTAAAGAAAGCAGGGTTTCGCATATGGAATGCGGTAGTTTGCTTAACCGATGGGGCACGGCGATGCAAGGTAAGCAAAATATGCGCACGGCTTTCACTTGAACGACGTCTATGTGCACATTATACGGGCAGTGTCGAAATCGACCACACAGACGCAACAATATCATTTCGGCTATTTATTGTCACAAACGCATATCGTGAGCTTATTTACACTAAAGCACCCAAGTTAAGCTATATTGGTTGATTACACTACCGGTACTTCGAGTACATATGTCAATCTTAAAGTGAGCAGGAGTTTCAGTATGTCAGAAAAGACTCAATGCCAGAAAAAAAAGAAAAAAGAAATGGTGCGGTAGGATCACCTCGTGACTTAAATTATTACTTGATATTAAAATTGAATTCAGGAAAACGAACCTTGGCGCCATTACCTGCTTTAACAACAAATCAAGGATCGATCCCTGACCAGGCGATCCCCTGGTGGTCAAAATTAACCCAGAGTCAACCACTGCGGCGCGCCTCATAATCAAATCGTTGTTTTGGCACGTAAAGCATAAGAATTCAATTCAATCCCTTTTCTCGCCATATCAGTGGTAATAATATTGTTACGTCTACTAAACATGTTTACAGAGATTAAACGTATATAGTGGCTGTCACGACGTTCTTGACTAGCTGAGTGTATGTCGAAGTCCGTCGATCCTCCACTCCACACGTATTGCGTGCCCCACTTATCATCATCATCATCATCGTCATCATCAGCCTGGTTACGCCCACTGCAGGGCAAAGGCCTCTCCCATACATCTCCAACAACCCCGGTCATGTACTAATTGTGGCCGTGTCGTCCCTGCAAACTTCTTAGTCTCATCCGCCCACCTAACTTTCTGCCGCCCCCTGCTACGCTTCCCTTCCCTCTAAGATGTCATTAACTCGTGTTTCTTCCCTCATCCAATCTGCTCTTTTCTTATCCCTTAATGTTACACCCATCATTCTTCTTTCCATAGCTCGTTGCGTCGTCCTCAATTTGAGTAGAACCCTTTTCGTAAGCCTCCAGGTTTCTGCCCCGTAGGTGAGTACTGGTACGACACAGCTATTATACACTTTTCTCTTGAGGGATAATGGCAACCTGCTGTTCATGATCTGAGAATGCCTGCCAAACGCACCCCAGCCCATTCTTATTCGTCTGATTATTTCCATCTCATGATCCGGATCTGCCGTCACTACCTGCCCTAAGTAGATGTATTCCCTTACCACTTCCAGTGCCTCGCTACCTATTGTAAATTGCTGTTCTCTTCCGAGACTGTTAAACATTACTTTAGTTTTCTGCAGATTAATTTTTAGACCCACTATTCTGCTTTGCCTCTCCAGGTCAGTGAGCATGCATTGCAATTGGTCCCCTGAGTTACTAAGCAAGGCAATATCATCAGCGAAGCGCAAGTTACTAAGGTATTCTCCATTAACTTTTATCCCCAATTCTTCCCAATCCAGGTCTCTGAATACCTCCTGTAAACACGCTGTGAATAGCATTGGAGAGATCGTATCTCCCTGCCTGACACCTTTCTTTATTGGGATTTTGTTGCTTTCTTTATGGAGGACTACGGTGGCTGTGGAGCCGCTATAGATATCTTTTAGTATTTTTACATACGGCTCGTCTATACCCTGATTCCGTAATGCCTCCATGACTGCTGAGGTTTTGACATAATCAAACGCTTAAGCTATATATAAGGGTCGGTTATATTCTGCACATTTCTCTATCACCTGATTGATAGCGTGAATATGGTCTATTGTTGAGTACCCTTTACGGAATCCTGCCTGGTCCTTTGCTTGACAGAAGTCTAAGGTGTTCCTGATTCTATTTGCGATTACCTTAGTAAATAGTTTGTAGGCAACTGACAGTAAGCTGATCGGTCTATAATTTTTCAAGTCTTTGGCGTCCCCTTTCTTATGGATTAGGATTATGTTAGCGTTCTTCCAAGATTCCGGTACGTTCGAGGTCATGAGGCATTGCGTATACAGGGTGGCCAGTTTCTCTAGAACAATCTGTCTACCATCCTTCAACAAATCTGCCGTTACCTGATCCTCCCCAGCTGCCTTCCCCCTTTGCATATCTCCCAAGGCTTTCTTTACTTCTTCCGGCGTTACCTGTGGGATTTCAAATTCCTCTAGACTATTTTCTCTTCCATTATCGTCGTGCGTGCCACTGGTACAGTATAAATCTCTATAGAACTCCTCAGCCCCTTGAACTATCTCATCCATATTAGTAATGATATTGCCGTGGCTTTGTCTCTTAACGCATACATCTGATTCTTGCCAATTCCTAGTTTCTTCTTCACTGATTTTAGGCTTCCTCCGTTCCTGAGAGCATGTTCAATTCTATCCATATTATACTTCTTTATGTCAGCTGTCTTACGCTTGTTGATTAACTTCGAAAGTTCTGCCAGTTCTATTCTAGCTGTAGGGTTAGAGGCTTTCATACATTGGCGTTTCTTGATCAGATCTTTCGTCTCCTGCCATAGTTTACTGGTATCCTGCCTAACGGGGTTACCACCGACTTCCATTGCACACTCCTTAATGATGCCCACAATATTGTCGTTCATTGCTTCAACACTGAGGTCCTCTTCCTGAGTCAAAGTCGAATACCTGTTCTGTAGCTTGGTCTGAAATTCCTCTATTTTCCCTCTTACCGCTAACTCATTGATCGGCTTCTTATGTACCAGTTTCTTCCGTTCTCTCCTCAGGTCTAGGCTAATTCGGGCTCTTACCATCCTGTGGTCACTGCAGCGCACCTTGCCGAGCACGTCCACATCTTGTATGATGCCAGGGTTAGCGCAGAGTATGAAGTCTATTTCATTTCTAGTCTCGCCGTTCGGGCTCCTCCACGTCCACTTTCGGCTATCCCGCTTGCGGAAGAAGGTATTCATTATCTGCATATTATTCTGTTCCGCAAACTCTACAAATAACTCTCCCCTCCTATTCCTAGTGCCTATGCCATAATCCCCCACTGCCTTGTCTCCAGCCTGCTTCTTGCCTACCTTGACATTGAAGTCGCCCATCAGTATAGTGTATTTTGTTTTGACTTTACCCATCGACGATTTCACGTCTTCATAGAAGCTTTCGACTTCCTGGTCATCATGACTGGATGTAGGGCGTAGACCTGTACAATCTTCATTTTGTACCTCTTATTAGGTTCCACAACAAGATCTGCCACCCTCTCGGTAATGCTATAGAATTCCTGTATGTTACCAGCTATATTCTTATTAATCAGGAATCCGACTCCTAGTTCTCGTCTCTCCGCTAAGCCCCGGTAGCACAGGACGTGCCCGCTTTTTAGCACTGTATATGCTTCTTTCGGCCTCCCAACTTCACTGAGCCCTATTCTATCCCATTTACTGCCCTCTAATTCCTCCAATAGCACTGCTAGACTCGCCTCACTAGCTAACGTTCTATCGTTAAACGTTGCCAGGTTCACATTCCAATGGCGGCCTGTCCGGCCGCCATATGAACACAACAATCAAGCCCCGCTTATAGTTGGGGCGTAAACCCAATGTGCACATAAGACGTTTCGCTCCGCGCAGCCGAAGCGGGTAATTCTAACGAGCGACATGCGTAACTGCAGGCCATCGGCCATTTGGAGTGGGGCGTGCTGCGCGGTAGGTCAGCTCGCTTATGCGATCGAGAATGACATAGGGTCAAAGGTAGCCATTCGCTTGACCCACGCTTCCTTGTTGGTGTCCGCAGCCGCACTAAGTCACGCAGGGTCAAGTAATCAAACAAGACTGCCACAATTAAGTTTTGGAACAGTAATACACCATCTAAATCTAGGTTAGTGTTTACATTTAGTGTCCCTTTTATAATGAAACTTTAAGCTTCAATTCAATCAATCCGGGAAGAGACCGCCGTAAGGAATACGTACTGACGTTCCATATGTTGGCAAATAATGTTGGGGCGCGCTGTTTATTTTCCTGCACGAGCCTTGTACGCACACTTATAGCCGACGCTACTGTCGGTACACCCTGCACAACCTGACAGGTTGATAATCAAAACATGCCCTGTTCAGGTTAAGGACGTGAGCACAAAAGATGACAATAGTAGAAATTTTGAATTGATAGGTGTCAGCTGCAGCGACACAGCGTATTTATTTATTCATCCATACTGTCAGCATAAGTGACAAAACAGGAGCTGCTGATTTGGGCACAGTACAAAAGAAGAAGGGTAAAAAAGGAAAATAAAAGGACTCTTTACGAACTAAACAGTCATAAATTACATACACTCAATGTGAAATGTGAACATAAATAGAAACACGAATAATACAGCACAGATCAACACAATACAAGCGATATAAGACGCTCAAATCCTTAGTCTGCCATTCCGAAGTGGCATTATGTATTAGAACCAATTTTCTTTAACAATGCATATTGAAAAGCTTTTCTAGCATTATAGATTACTAAAGCCGCATATATATATATATATATATATATATATATATATATATATATATATATATATATATATATATATATATATATATATATATATATATATTGTAAGCATTCATGCGGACTTCATCTTCATCTGTACAAAGTCATCATCAATCATCGGCTCGTGTTCGTTTTTGCATCGGCGCCATTTTTCCTTTTTGGAATAAAGCGTCGTCTCGACCGTGGTATTTCAAGTGGTGGAGACGCTTTAAGATCCCTTCGACCTCAATCTACTTCAAGATCTCTCCTGGAGCTACGTTCGGGACGCCGCTTACGCCAAGAGGCCAGCCACCATGTCGCAAGACCAGACCGCAGCGTCCACCATCTCGGTTCAAGTGCCAACCACCCCCACTCCGAGCCCTGCCAACAACCGGTATCGCGATCCTGAAATCTTCTCTGGCTTGCCTGGTGAGGACGTCGAAGACTGGCTCGACAACTACGATCGTGTCAGAGAATACAACAACTGGAACGAGACATCGAGGTTAAACAACCTGCCATTTTACGTCTCTCAAGTAGCCAAGACGTGGTTCCTGAATCATGAGAGAGACTTCCGTGATTGGTCGTCTTTCAAGGAGCAGCTGCGGCGGATTTTCGGCACACCCACGGTTCGTTCGGAAGTTGCGAAAAAGAGGCTGTCTGAGCGCGTCCAGCATTATGGCGAGTCGTATACCTCGTGCACAAGACAACGTCTAGCTCCTCAAACCAACGGCCTAACAGAGCGATTTCATCGCACGCTGTGTGACATGCTATCCATGCATATTCAACCTGATCATCGTAACTGGGATGCGATTCTCCCATTTGTAAAATTTGCGTACAACACGTCTCTTGCACGGACCACCGGATACTCTCCGTTTTTCTTAGTATACAGCCGCCACCCAACCTCATCACTCGACGTTTCTTTCTTCTCTGGCCCCGTCAACGCTTCACCATTCATTTGCGACCAGTTTGTGTCTCGTCTTGCCCAATGTCGTCGTCGCGCCCGTATGAACACTGTAGCCAGCCAAGACGATCGCAAACATCGGTACGATGCCTCTCATCGCGTCGTTTCCTACCGCCCTGGTGACGATGTGCTCCTATGGACACCTGCGCCAACACCCGGTTTATGTGAGCAGCTTGAGTCTCGATATATGGGCCCCTACAAAGTCGTAGAGCAGAGCTCGCCGGTGAACTATCGCGTTACACCTGTTGAGGCCCCAACCGACCGACGCTGCCGCGGAACGGAGATCGTGCACGTTTCTCACCTGAAGCCCTTTCATCTCCGTTCCACTGTCTAATGTGCGGCCAGGCTGGCCGCTTCCGTCCACGGGGGAAATTAGTGTAAGCATTTATGCGGACTTCATCTTCATCTGTACAAAGTCATCATTAATCATCGGCTCGTGTTCGTTTCTGCATCGGCGCCATTTTTCCTTTTTGGAATAAAGCGTCGTCTCGACCGTGGTATTTCAATATATATATATACATTATTTGTTCTACCCCTTCCCCAACATGGTTCTGAGTGGCACTGGCTAACACTCCCAGGGCTAGATTTAGTAAACAAACACTCAAGTTAGTGGACGGTCTGTAGCAGTCGTCGTAGCACAATCGGTAGTGCAACGGATGCGTAATACGGAGGTTGTGGGTTCCGCTCCCACCTTTTATTTCCCTTTTCTTTATTATTTTCTACATTTGCAGTTCAATCACAGCTAATTCTTCCTATGCTTTCCTCGGCTTCATTGTCTGTTGGCTTTACACACACATATATATATATATATATATATATATATATATATATATATATATATATATATATATATATATATATATATATATATATATATAGTCGGCCACTCTTTTGATGAGTGATGAGGACGAATGCTGCGAGTGCAATGTTTTCGCAAAGCAGGGCAGGAATAATGTAACGATTCTATTCCAATTTTTTTTACTGCTTCGTCAGTAGTTTGAACGCCTACGTTATCACCAGTATCGGACGGTCGGGGACGGTCGACGACGACGACAACAACAACAACAACAACAACAACAACAACAACAACAACAACAACAACAACAACAACAACAACAACAACAACAACAACAACAACAACAACAACAACAACAATAAAGGAAGTGGGGCGGGCTAGAATCAAGCGAGAGGAATCGCTACATTATAGAGGGCCGCATAACGCAGCGAACGAATACTACGTCCAAAAAGGTAAGTTAGTCGACACTTATTTTAGTGAACCTGGTACGAATGCTCAGAGGTTCCGGAAGAATGGTATGGATCAATACGGCAGTCCCCTGTCAAGCATACGGGCTTCGACGTCAAAATTCGCCGAGAAGAATCAAACTGAAGCTTAAATTTCTGAAACCAGTTATTAAGCAGCGACGGCAGATTATCCACCGTGATAGTTCCTTTTTTAAAGTAAGTGACAGGAATATGAAAGCTCAAGCGCTGAGAACGAATAGAAGCTGACGAGACTCTGAAATAAAGAAAACTGAAGCAGCCACACTGAATAGTGCGTTCATTTAGCTGCTCGTCACATGAAAAAAAGAAAGAAAGAAGGAAGAAGAGAAATGAAAAAAAAGGATAAAATAAAATAAAAAGAAGAGAGAGAGATCAAATGATAAATGAAAGGTAGGGAGGTTAACCAGGACAGAGTCCGGTTGGCTACCCTACACTGGGGAAAGGGAAAAGGGGACTGAAATATTAAAAGAAGAAGAGAAATAAAATTTTTAAAAAGCTATACAAGTAGCCTCAAAACGCGCTTCTGTCAACGGGTTTTGAGAAGCCAACCGTGCCTGAACTGTTAAAGAGAGGCGTAAGACGCCTAATCTAAAGTGAAAAAGGACAAAATGTGTACAAAGCAGCGCAAACACGGCAGCTCGACGTCGAAAGGTCAACCAAGACACGTAAAGAAAGCGCACAGGAACACACAGATCCAGCCTGACCCAGTGATGTCACGACACGGGGTGATATAGCTTTGAAACGGGAATATATACGTATGAGCCCCTGAAGGAAGATGTGGGTGATACATATGAGGGACACACAAAAAAAGAGAAGACACGTCGAAACGGTACGGGGGAAATAAAAGAAAACGAAACAATGGACAAGCCGGGAAATGGCGCAAGCGAAAACGAGTTTGAATGAGCCACGGTCTAGCGAGCAATTACTGCCGCGAAGGAAGAAGCCTTCGAAACGCGCTCTTCTGAAAGAGACATTGATGACGTCTCGTGACGGGAAAGGAAGGAAGCGATGGCACCGAACTCTCTGCCATTGTACAGCGGAGCGCCATCGGGTCTCTGTTTTGGAATCGGTGAACGAGAACGGCAGGCCACGGGGCGCTGCTCTCGTGAAAAAATAAAGATGCGCCGAGATATACGGTCAGGAACAAAGGGGAAGGAGCGAGAGAGAGAAGTGTGTAGGCAGGCAGATAAAAGAAGATATTTACTAACTTGTTGTTGCCTATAGTGTAAAAAGAAAAGAAGCGTAAAGTGAGGAATGGAACTGAGAAAGCTGGATTAGAACATTTGTTTCCTCTGTTTTCACTGTATTTCCTTTAGAAAGATTTCGCGATTGAACTCGAGAGCGAAACGCGAACAATCGAAGTAGGAAAGAGATACTTGGCCGTGATTATAAAAGAGGTGGATCGGGCAAGGAGTAAGGGGAGGAAGGAAGATGACGAATGTGTGCTCGGAGGAAGCAATGGACAAAGGAGGGAGCGACGCTGGGGTGAAAGAGAACGCGGAAATAGGCGGCGGCATCTTGTGACATCGCACGAGCCTATTAACCGGAGCGCGATGAAAACCAAGACCTTGAAGGATGCTTGCGCTTGCCGATCGGACGTTAAGAACAACAAAACAAAAACAAGGTAACAAAGTCTGATCGAAGATGATACTTTCTTCTTCCACTTAAACAGGAGAGGAGGGAGGGAAAGGTGGAGATATCAATTTTTTTTTTTCGAGCCGCCGGCGCAAAAGGGCTCGAAAAGGAAATCGATACAGGTTCTATACGGAAAGGACGCTATCAAGGATCCAGACATCTATTCTGGCGCGTTATTAATTGTTATTGTTTTGAAATGTCTGAATATGCGAGAGGAGATGATCCCCGATACTTGCGGAAAGGAAAGAAGAATGAATAGGCCCGTCACACGTCAGGTGAACAAATTAATGGGTAGAAATGAATGAACCGCAGCAGACGTTGGTCGAAAATTGAGACTTCGCGTCGCTAATACCACGCAGCGTTGTGAAAGCCACAGCATGCGTTAGGTGAGCAATAGAAGGATTTGCAACGGTAATCGCGCGTTAAACGACTCCGCTGGCATACGTTCACTCTGACCAAACGTGACGTTCAGAGGCAAGTAACCGGCTAATCATGGACCGTTGTCGAGCACGAATATTGTCGTGAATGTTGCTCCTGGTGGGTTCATGCCAGCAGTACCTTTCACAGTGCTGCACGTCTTTAGCGCGAGACAAGGGCGCAAGCGATATCTCTGCGACGACATGCATTGCTCGCTTTCTTCGGTTTTTTTTTCTAGTACAAAAAGCGAATATTGAGGACTACGTGATGTGCACGATCTTGAATGCGCAGAAAGGAGATATATTGGAGAACCTAGGGGAGGGGCGTGGAAGGGGTAGATTGGCCGAGGAAACGCAAACGCTCGCAAAATAAAGAAAGAAAGAAAAGAAAAATATATAAAGAAACTTTCCAATTCTAGTTCTTTGAAATCGCGCTATTTCGACCACGCTTGGGCGGCGCGAGGCGGGGCACGGCCTTAGCCCTAAGTGACGAGGGAGGAGATAATTTACGGCTATAAACTTCCCTGCAAAACGGAGAGAGGAAGATGTAATGAACGGGGAACGGAGGGAGTGAGGAAGATTGGCACACGTTGAACCCACACACACACGCACACGCACAAAGCAAACGCACAATCTCCCATTGTAGCGCACATCCTTTCTCCTCGTTCATCCACAGTTTTCCTCTTCAAGCGCCGTCCTTTTGGCTCTGCTCGTTTTCATTGTTGGTCTCGATTCATCCAGCACAGCGTGAGGAGGAAGGGATGCGGAGGAAGCAGTCACGCTGGGAGAGGAGGCCGCGAGTGCTCTTGAGCGCTCCGGTTTGGGGCACCGCACCGATCGTTGAACAGATAAAAGTCTTCTCTCCGCGGGCATTGTAGTAATCTGGCAGCGCGCGTCGCCGGCACCGGACTTCGCGCCCCCTCTCCCTCTCCCCCACTTCCTCTCTCATTTTCCCATCACTCTTCCTGTTGCTCTATAAAGTTCATTTGCTCTTCCCTGTATACATTGGGGAGACTGGAGGAAATGAAGTAGGAGGTCGAGGCGAAAGCGTTCTGGAATCGCATCGCACGTGCGGCGCGGCTGCACCGTTACCTAAATAAAAATTACGGGGTTTTACGTGCCAAAACCAGTTTCTGATTATGAGGCACGCCGTAGTGGAGGACTCCGGAAATTTTGACCACCTGGGGTTCTTGAACGTGCACCTAAATCTAAGTACACGGGTGTTTTTCGCATTTAGCCTCCATCGAAATGCGGCCGCCGGGGCCGGGATTCGATCCCGCGACCGCGTGCTCAGCAGCCCAACACCATAGCCACTGAGCAACCACGGCGGGTGTACCGTTACCTTCACGCCTGGAGTATATAAAGGAGGCGAACGCAGCTAGGTGACTCGAGCCGCGCTGTCAGCTGGAATGGTACCTCATTCATCATCGCTTAGTATTAACGTCCTAAACCTTTGCTGGTCTGAGAGGGATGCCGGATAGCGGAGGCCTCCAGATTTATCTCCACGACGATCAAACGCGCGCCAAATGTCCGCCCGCGGGCGCTTTTGCGTGCTGTTCAAATTGAAAGGCTCTCGCCGAGACTGCGAATTGCACCCTCGCGACCTGTCGCGCGCTAAGCAGCAGAAGGTCGAAGCCACTAAGCCGTCGAGAGTGGATGCTCGAATTTCGCCTCACTGAAGCAATTTAGCACAGGGAGAGCTTACGGTTCGCTTCGAATGGCACCTTCTCTGATTCTGCTCAGTCGCTAAGTGAGAACGCAACTGCGCAAGCGCAGACGCTTAGCAAACAGCGAGCCATTCAGAACGATCGTCCCATTATGCTGGCCAAGTGGAACGCGGAGCGTTGCACCCTTTGCGTCTCTATGTACTTTCCAACCAAGTTCAGCCGCGTTCCGATAGTAACTTTGCGATAAACGTCCAACGAACGAGTGAAGTCTGTGCACTTCTCTGCTGGGGCTTAGCGCGAAACTGGCAGAAGAGATATATAAACCCGACCAAAGCTGCACGAGCTGAAAGACTTATATTTGCGTGCTCGGCTAGAGTAAAAAGCTAGCCAGTCAACCTAAGCGCGCGCCGGGGTCGAGGTGGGTCAACCCTCCTTCTTGCACGAGAGGTCGACTCAGCCCGACCTGCTTGGCAGAGTGCATGTCTAGACGCGAACAAATACATTGGGTCGTATTGAAGGCGCATGTAGATGCGAACGAATCGACTGGGTCGTTTGCAACAAGCTACGAAGAATCAAACACTGTTTCTGAGAGCTCTATTGTACCGTCTCGCCTCCGCTGAAGCTTGGATCACGGCCTTTCACAAATGATTTTGTATTAGCGCGCACTCGGACTGGAAGACTCAGCCTGGCTTCGAAACCTACCCTATCAGGTCGGGTTCACGCAAACGAATCTTACACGAGTCCGGCACGCCTTGGAAATTTTAGCTGACGGCGAGAACAAACACTATCGCACAGCTTCGGCGACGTGCGCTCTAGGGCTCGAAACAACGAGTATATACGAAGCGCTCGTGCTTTTTAAAGTTAACAGCTTTGTTTGGCTCTCTCTGTCGCCTGTTTCCGTGGTGGTCGTTGGGGGTCGGACTTTCGCCTATTTAAATGATGCGCGGTCTCGAGCAACCGAGCTGAGGGGCGCGTTGGTCCCCGAACTATTTACGGCCCTCTGAGACGCAAGTGCTCTCGCGCGAAATCTTCGAGCAGTCTGCAAGTTTAGATGCTGTGTTGGAGCGTTCGGTCTATGCCACACTTAGGTACTGGTTAATGGCTCTGTTCTGTACGAAATTACATAATAAAACAACAAAGACTACCTAACTCTCTTTACTGCAACAAATGTTCGCCTTCAAGTGCATAATTCCTTTAATAAGGCCAATGGTGTCTTTCGGAAGTGTTCGGCTAATCCCTTACATTGATAATCAAAGTCAACGGTTTCTGCGCAATTTTGTACACATTTCTTTTTCGTAGTCACACTATAGGCTGTTGATTCATCGTATTGGATCTACGGGCTAAGAAGAAGTCACACGGATAATGTGTTGCTGGTTATCTACTCCATGCTCAATGGAAATGAAAGAGAAACAGACCATTTTTTAAAAGAAACGTGTTATTTTTTTTACCGTGTACCTTTCGTAGTGAGATTTGTATTGTTGCTCTTCACGGGACCCCCAAATTTGGCAAAAATTTTGAGCCTACTGCCCAGGCGACCGCGTCTGTCGACAGTCGATTTCTGGGGAGCCTGTAGAACTCATTACAACGAGCTGTGAGCGTTCGTAAGCACTGTTTGCATTTGGCCGGCAGCTTTTTCTAATCATATGTCCGACATCACGACTGCCTGGCATCTGCTCTTAAGAAAAGTTTTAGTGTAACACTCGTGGAGTGCGAGACGCGCTCCAGGGTCCTGGCACAATTTTTTAAAAAATGTTGTGGTGTATATAACGTCCCAAAACTGCACAGTTGGTTATGAGGGATGGCTCTGGCAAAATTGCCCGTCAACAGATGCCGTCACTCGTTCAGTGACTCCGAAACATTTCACAACCTGCCGCAGTGGCTTAATTAGCGGCTATTGTGTTGCGCTGCTGAGCAGGAGGTCGCGGGGTCAAATCCTGGCAGCGGCAGCAGCATTTCGATGGGGGGCGAAATGCCCGTGTCCCGTGCATTGGGGGCACGTTAAAGATCCCCTGGTGGTCAAAATAATCCGGAGTCCCACACTATGTACGGCCTGCTTCATCATCAAATCGTGGTTCTGGCGAGGCTTATAGCGTGTTAAGAACGGCCAGCTGCAGTACAAGTTTTGCCAACCAGTTGCGACTGTGGAGGCAACATTCCGGGAGCGTCGTCGCACACCTCTAGCCACGGCATGACTAAGTCGACTGTGTGTGAACAACAATACGTGCGTCCTCGACTCTCCGTCGCTGGAGCCGAGTTTGACGAAGTCGCCGTTGTAACTAAACTGGCTCGGCTGACCAACTATTGTTACTGAGCCACGGGAACGTCTAGTGACACCCCTTCCCACGCGCCGACTAAGACGCCAGACAATGGGCGGCCGGCGGGCGCGCTACAGTTCGGGGAATAAATGCCCCTACGGTGCCGGGTCGTCTCCTCTACGTCTCCGTAGAGGAACTGAGCAACACATGCTCAGTTCCTCTACGGTGCCTCGTCAACTCCCCTACGGTGCTTGGACGGCCGTTTCCGTCACCTGGGTATCGGGAGAGGACCGAGTGTTTAAAAACCGCTGTTGTGCGGCTGCTCAGGACACTCTCTCTCAAGCAGTCATGTTAGACTGATGTACTTTCTCAAACAGTCATGTTAGACTGATATAAATACTGTAAATAAACCTATATTCCTCGTTCTCGATAAGAAACAGTCCTTTCCTTCATTAACGTCCTCAGCGTGGATAAGTTGGACGACGGCATGGGCCAGCTACCTTCTAATTCATGCCCGACTCCAATCTTGACAACGGATCACGAGCGATGGGATTGAGCCTCCAATCATAACAAGCGCGTGAACAGACAAGGACGAAAGGAAGACGTGACACATGAAGACGTGTCCTTGCCTTTTCACGCGCTATAAGCCTCACGATGTCATATCAACAAGCCCAAATCACTGCATTACAGCGTGGTTGTGTGACGTAAAACCCCAGAATTAATTCAAACATTTTGCAAGGGCTTTACTACATAACGCGCTGCTTATATCTCTGGCGCACCTATAACTCTGCTCTAAAACCGGCCTCAACTGCTCTGGCACTCGATATCTGTAAGCGAAGTAGAAAAAATGAACAAAAATGTCAAACAAGAAAGTGTCAAGAATAAGGATATTATTAGCATGCCACTAACTTGGCCAGTTACTGCACCTGCAACCCTAGTATCTCCGCACCACATCAGGGCTTATCGCACAGCCGTCCTTATTAGCTCTCTTCAGCAAAACTGGCGTACTTAAAAAGAAACAAAAATGGACAAGGGAAGAAAGTGGACTTTAGGAAAGAAGGAGAGGACTCGTTAGTCTTGAACATGTCGTCTAGTCAGCCGCGTAGGCAAGCAGTTAGGACATTTAAAAAATTATATTAAAAACAAAAGAAAAGATAAGGAACGCCTGGCAGAGTAGCCTCTCCTCCTTGGGACAGGCCTGCTTGACGGCCTTAAAATCTTGACAGATTAATCTCCTTGGTTCCCATGCTTGCTCGTTCACGGGCGATGCCCTTGGTGTCGTCTAAACATTCACCCGACCCCCACTTTTGCTTGACGGCCTTGCGCAAAGGCGGCAAGGTTGGTTGACGGAATAAACTGCAACGTCCCGCGGCAGTGCTGGGCAAAGTCACCCGCTTTCGGTGTTTCATGTGTGACAGACGTTATCGATTCCTCCGCGTATAGTCGCTATTAAGAAAAACGAGACGAAATTAGGAAAAAGAGACAAAAACAAAAATCCTCCATGGGTATGGCAATATACAAGCAATGTGGACAAGTCGACTTAGCCGAAATAAGGGGGGAGGGGGGGGGGGCGAGGGATGCTGTCAAGACAACGTGCGCGAATGATAAGAAGTTTGCTCAGCGCCACATATCGAAAAATCGCAGACTCAGCAGTGTACAGTGAATGACTGCACGCAAAACTCGTTCTTTGGCGACTTAATTAACCGCGTTGTAGCAGAGGAAACTGTGTACCGGCCTCTTATTGAGTAAATATGTCGAGACGAGTTTGATGATGCCAGCTTGAAGTAATCTTCGTCCCCATTTCAAAACTGTCATCCTTACGTTCCCTGCAAGAAAGAATCCTTGGGTTTTTCCTGACTATCCGTCTACAACAGCCCGAAGAGAGCTCCCAAATTTAGAACACAGAATGTCTGCGAGAGCAGGACGAAGCGGCACGGTTTCCTTTACAGCCTGCTGGCCGAGGAGAACGCCGAAGAAACTCACAAAGCACTTCTACTACTAGTAATAAGCGGCGCTGTAACGGTAAATCCTCTCGAACGGGACATAACCTCACGTAGTGCTCGCGCTGTCAGAAGTTATTTCGCGAAGAGCCACCGCGCGGATAACGAGGAAACCAACTGTTGCGCAAGTGAATTGAACGATCAGCCGTACAACTCATAAAAATGAAAACGAAATAAAAGAACAAGGGCTGTTCTTTCTCATCAATGCGCGCCTTCAAAGAACCTCACGTCGTCTTTTGCGATTTCTTGCGACCAACACCGTTGGGAATCCCGGAAAACTGGTCAAACTTTTCTTGCTGCAACGTCTCCCACTGTATAGAATCACACGAGGACCAACTGTTGCACAATTCAGCAAAGCCAATGTCTGTAGAGGTAAAAGAAATAATATAGAGCGGAAAAAAAAATAATAAAGCAGTGCAGGCAGAGGAGAAAGAGAGAACAGAAAAAAAAGCGACAATGAGAAGGGGCAGGCACGTGCTGACTTGTATCAAGAATGATGGGACCCACAGGCACAAATAAGTGAGCGCGGGGCTTACAAATTGGTCGTAAACACACTGGGACGACCGAGTGCCGCCGACGACGGAAGAAGGCTCGCACACATCTAGTGCGCGCGGGGGGTTGCATGCGGCGGCCGGCACATCTTTCTCCTCGGCCGCCACATATATCGGCCGACCCTGGATGGATCCAGGCCGCACGTATAGTCGTCATCGCCTGGAAAGCCAGTGGATCCTGGCCGCGTCTCCTCTATTATTCTCGATTGCGAGTAGCTAATGCCCCTCTTCCTCGATTCTCACCAAGTAAAGGCGAGGAGGAGCGATCACAGGCTCGGCAACGAACGATGCGTGCTTAGTCTCCGTCAGTTCTGTGCAGCGACCGGCAGTTGGCGGTATGGCTGACGATGGTGCAGTAGGAAGAGTGCAACGTCATCGCACTTAAATGTGTTTCATTTGGGCAGAAAGAAGGAGCGACATGCTCCCGTGCGGCCATTTCGCACCCATTACTGTCATGTATTGCACCAGATTCTCGATGATTCGATTACGCTGCGCACAATTTTGGAATTACATGATTTATTCTTTCGTCAAGCTTTGAGTCCCTATATTAGCACAGCACTTCTTAAGATGTAGGTCTAAGGGCAAGCTGACATAATTCTTACAATCAACAGAACAATAGCGAAGGCGGTTAGCCAGTGACAATAGTTATTACACTGTTTTCACGTTCGTTGCGAAATTCCGAAGACATATAGTAAGCAGAAGCTTCTGACCCAATGCTAGTTGACTTAACGTGGCTTGTGGCGGTAAGCAGAAGGGAGAAGGTGTTCCTTCTGTTCACCTCCGTTTTTTGTGATGCTTACCGTCAGAATCGTATATATACAAACAGAGCTTCAAAGTATAGGTGCGACAGCCAGGTAGCGAAATACAAAGCCTGTCAAAAGTATTTCCAACTGTCGCCTCCACAGACTGGACCCTTCAATGAAGCTTCAACTGCGGCCGCACCCTTTACACAGTGGTGAAACTTTACTTTATGCACCATCTCGTTATGGGTGGCTTTTACGAAAACGTATAGAGATTCCTAATTAGAATGACAGACACACCCGTGTTTGCCTCGTGCGACTCTGAAAATACAATCGAACACGTATTGTGCACAAAGTCAAACGTGACACTCTGGGAACCGTAATAAACAGGATAGATCGCAGACCATTCTTCGAGACAAACATTCTTGGACCATGGCCCCATGCGTCGCCTGGCCTTGTTACGGTTGGCGTGTAACACCCCGGGCAAGAAGGATGCTCGACCACCATGCCTCATCGAAACGGAGGGTGGACTCCTAATTTGTTATGGTTATCTCGAGTGGTCGCGGGTTTGGCGGACGCCCCGCAGTGTTTACAAGCTCCTTTGTGTGTGTGCATGAAAACCCTTTGCACGAACAGTCCAACTCTAAGGGGAGGGCCCTTTCCACGAACCAACGACGCCTAGAAGAGAGGGGATCAGTCGCCTATCCACAGTCAGCCGCCCATCCACAACCAGACGCCCTTTCCGCGAAGCAACGTCGCCTAGAAGAAAGGATAAGCGCCTACGATCCCGGACCTGCGGGTCGCCACTAGCGGAGGCAAGCTCGTGAAAAGTCACCTGGGAGAGGGATCAGCGGCCCATCCACAATCAGACGCAGTGCCTGTCACGTGACATTGACGAGAGCAAGATCCCGCCTACCATGTTAGTGGGCCTATTTAAGGGGCCCCGCAATTTACTTTGACTTCATTCTCTAATTCTTATTTTTCACCAACCATTGAATAAACAGTGCAAGTTTCGCACTATAAATCTTCTCGTCCCTGCCTGGTGGCCATGGTCTTCCGGACGCCTACAGCCCGCCTACAACGCCACGCTACCCAATAGTAACGCCGGTCGAGCTTCGAGAACCAGGCGTCGCAACAGCCTACAAAGCGACGCGGGCGTTACCCCGCTTTACAATATCGACTAGCCTGAGTGACCGACCGTAGGCGAGATGGGCAGCCCCATGCGTTCGCGCTTCTGTTTCCCTCCCTCTCATTTTTTAACATTTAATGCGTAGCATTCTTTGGCGAGCACCCCAGCAATTTTGGTAGCAAAATCGTGTCTGTAACGCAAAAAGCATGACATCTTGAGATTTGGGGTGGGCCAACAGGGAAAGAAAAGCACAAGTTAAGCTAAACATAGGGAAATGAAAGTACAAGACGAGCCAAAGGATGCTACGCATTAGGAGAGAATTCTCTAAATTTCTGTAATTTTTCTACCTTTCTTCCTTCCTACCCTTCCTGTCAAAAGCATTCTTTGTGAATTGAGATCTAAACCTTGCGCGATACTGGTAACCGTGTAATAGACAGAGTTGTATGCTGCTGGTGAAAAGATGACTGACGTAGGACCGCCTTCGGCTTCTTGTTCTTAGCTCTTCCTCACTTAAACGCTGTTGCAAGATACGGGCCGATATGCACTTATTACGTTGCGCCTTGTGGCCGTAAAGTGACAAGTTTATGCCCTTAGATTTATTCATATTTTTCTTCTTGTTTTTGAGGCTTTTAACGGACTGCACTTCCAGCACATCTGACGTTGCGTCTGTGCCCTGTAAATGGCCCGGCGCGGTGCATGTGCTTTCGTACCATTCGCTGGAGATAGAGAGAAAGAAAGAGCGAGAGAGAAATGCATTCCTTACTTTGTTCATTGACCTCTTGACTGACGCACTGGTGCACAGAAATGGAAAAGAGCACACTTCGTTTGTTCGCCGCGTTTGCACTCCGCCGTATAGCTCCATTCTTCCTCTTTCTGCATTTCCTCACCTTTGTTTTTCTTTCTAACTCGGTCGTCCTTGCGCAGCCGCCGCCCACTCGCTGATGAGATTTTCCGGCGGCGAGCTTATCTCATCGTGCCGGATCGCATCGGCTGATTGGCTCCGCGATGACTGGCGCCCGGCCAATGAGGCGCGGTCATTCGTCTCGCTTATCCGTTTTTCCCGCGGCTGCAGCTCCTGCCAAGCGACGCGCCGCGTGCGTTCCAGATTTAATTATACGCGCCCTTCCGCAGCTATGGTGAAGCTTTAAACTCGGGCCCTCGGCTCGTGGAGCGTCAGCGGCTCTCCTGTCGTTTTCTCCCCTCCGTATCGCGCTCTCCTCGGTGTTTTCTAGGCCGATGAGCACACCAACGCGCAAGGCGCGTGTGTACCTGCGAGAGAGCTAAGGCAGCGAGCCAGGATGCGTGTTTGCACACAGCTCAGAGAACCGGCGAGGGAGTGTGATAATACGTCGCCTCTGTCTACATAATGGGCGTGTCCCTCTCTTTCTTCTTTCTTTGGACGTTCATTTCGTGGCTTCTTAATCTGAGATACTGCAGGCACGTAAGACATCAATAAATTTCTATCCTTCTTGTTATTCACTGTTTAGGCGCCGCGCTCCCGAAGCTCGGGCATCGTAACTGCCTCATCTATAGTTGAACATCAAGGCCCGTACTCACAAAAGGCTAAATCACAGCCAACTAGGATATTATTAGCGAAGGCGACTGGCCAATGGCAAAGAACACTTAGAAACGGTAACCTCTGTGAATTCGGCCGCAGGGCCGGCGGCTGTACCAGACAGATCGCGCTACGTCCCCGCGCTGTGCATAGTAGAAGCCACTGGTGCTGCTTCAAACTGCCTTGTAAACTGCAACACATGCGTCCGATCGTCAGGAACACTTTCATGCACGGCCCAAGCCGACATATCAGTGTGTGTTCTCTTGTTTTTTCCTTCTTTTTTTTTAAGCACCGAGACCGTATGAAAGACTGTAGTCCAATTGTCAGATGCCTCGCTCGTCCTTTTGCGGACCGATTCATTTTCTATCCTCTATTCTCATATTTAATACCCATTTCCTTTCCCCTCCATCGCAGAGCAGCCAACAGGAGAGTTACTCCACTTAACCTCCCTGTCTATCATTCCTTATTTTGCTCTCTGTTCCCGCGCTCACATCCGCAGCGGTCACAGCATTGCAAAACGTGCTTCACGACTATTTCTCCGGGGGACTCTATAGGGAAGCGGGAAGTTTGGAGATTACATTCGCCGTTATTTCAATAGCAAGGGTTGGGCGACCGAGTGATAACGCGAAGCGTACGTGGGCGACACACTTGTACGCAGAAACGCACGGCTACATCATCACGTGTACCGTAATAGCGTTTAGGCGCGCACCCCGTTAGTTAGCTCTGCGTAGCTTCCAAGGTGCTCTGACGTCTTAGCGATGCGGGGCACGGCCTCATTGCCTCCCCCCCCCCCCTACCTACACGGAAAGCAAACTTCTGTTCCCTCGCCGTTTCGGCGCACGTGTACCTACGCTCTGCAGCCCGTGGGGAACAGGGGAGTCGCTTCTTTTCCTCCCACCGAGCGCGCAGAGGTGGCGGTAGTGCGGCACGGCGTGCGAGCCTTTCAATTAAGACTCACCGCGGTGCATGTTGCCCGATCCGCACCGCACTTAAGGCGAAAGCGGCATTTCGACGCGCTGTCGATGCTGCTTTCGGCAGCGCTCCCGCTAAGAACTCAATGCTAAACGACATCGAGCACGTAGGTTGTTTCTTTTCTTCTTCTTCTTTTTTTTTTTTTTTTTTTTGAGATCCCAATACTCCGAGAGAGACGGGATCCGTCTGCACCGCCGTCCAACTTCAGCTTTTTTTCTTGCCGCGCTGCTGCCGTCTTCGTAGCCGCACCTGGGAAGTGAAAGCTGCGCTCGGACAACAAATGCGAGCGCCCGAGTTTGAAATTGCCACTCCTTCCTATCTACCTCGTCCTTTGGTATTCGGCGTCACGCGCGTAAGAGAAGGAAGAACCCAACGGTCGAATGCGATGGGAGTATCATTTTATGTTAATTTTCCCTAGCGATTTGTCGCTTCGTTCTTTCGTTTCAGAAACGAGACTTGCCACTTGAGTTGGGGGAGAAAACAGCTTTTCAGGAAAAAGCACGAAAGCTCGGGCGCTTGTTCGGCCCTGGCACGAGAGGATCGCAAAGCAAAAAAGAAAATTACGAAGGAGGCGCCGAAAAAGGAGAAAAGGATTAAGATGAACGCGAGGGTTTTGGGGGATGAAAAGATGAGCGTCATGAAATTTTATGTTGAGAAGGTGAATTACGATCGCGAGGAAATGGGTGGGTGACGGTTTAGTAGAGTTGGCGACAGAGCAAGGAAAATACTGTAATTTTTTGTGCATACGCATTTGAAATGCACGCTTCTAAGGAAAGTGTCAAGGCGCGCAAAGAAAAACTTCGTCCTCAGCGTTTGGCAGGCTCGCTTTCAACAAAGCATCAATGGAGGAAAGAACTCAACAAAAGAAGAAGAAAGAAACGAAGGAAACTCAGCACTTGTACTCACCTTCTCGCTAAGAAATGAGCCTTCTAGAAGCTCCACTTCGCCAGCTCGGGCGAAGTATTGCGGTTGAACTGTCCTTGAAGCCTTCGCAACATGTTTTAGCAACAGGGACTTTCTTGTGTTACATACATCTAGAATTTTCGTCTGGTCACAAAAAGGTTCCCACAATAAACGATTTCTTCTAAGGTCTCTCCATCTAAAGTCTATCGTTCTCTAAATTTATCGATACAGATGACACTTTGTTTTAATAACTATTGCCAGTTGGCTCTGCAGAAAACAGCATAGAACAAAAGCTAACGAAAATAGTCGTACTACCTCATACTACCTCCTATACCAATGTCAACGGAATTAAAAGTTGGAAATTGCGAGAGTTTTCGCGCGAGAGAATGGTTCATAAGTCAACTACTTCCGTGGTAAAGCTATTTAAAATAACCAATGGCACGGTAGGCGAGAGCCTGCAATGACAAAACATTCTACAAATGGAGACAGATTCGTAAATCGGAACCGCGAGGCTGAATTCACTGAGCAAACATTAAATTTGTTTGTAATTCCCTGGCACTTCGCTGTCATTGCGACAGCGAACGCAATATTCGCTGCCATCATTAATAGGCAGACGTTCTTACAAAGTGCTATAACAAACGCACGCTTTTGAAAATGGTAACTGGGCCCGGATTCGGAAAGTCATTCGGGATCGAGAACTTTTTCCCATTCCCAAGTGAAAAGGAGCAGCGGTTACCAAAGTATGGTGACTAAGAACACGCTACTGAGATAGTCAGGGCACACTAATAAATTACTACACCTAGTATACATTGTTGGGATGAATAACATCAGCATTCACAAGTGTGCCTCGACTCGGTGTTCTACCCCCAGATCGCGAAGTGTAATATAAAACAGTGCTCGGCAGCCGACAGTAGCACTCACTGCCCTTCATTGACTCCCTCTAGAGATTCCCGAGAAGCGGAGTTCACTGAGAAACACGACTTCATTCCAGGGCCTTGGAGTAGACGCTGAATAAGCGTGATTACGAATTTGTGTGTCAGAAATCGCATCTCCCTTCACCCTCTCCCGATTTACTCAAGTTCATTCATTCATTCATAATACTACATGATGCGCCTAGAGTACATTAATGTAGAGGAGGTACAATGCGAACAGCGAAAATATAACAACGAAAGAGGGAGAGAAGAGACTACGTGATATCAAAACAAAATAAGAAATAAGTTACATCATGAAGCGAGAATGAGGGGAACCGATGGGCTTGTTTTTTGTTCGTTACAACCATATGAAGCAAATAACCAATGAAGCCAGGCAAAGCACAGGGAAAATTAACCTATCGTTTAAATTGAAATGTAGAAATAATCAGAAAAAGAAATTAAAGCGGTACAACAGGCATTCCATGAGTTGAAAATTGAAAGTGCAAGACTATATAAGGTTTTTGATAAGCATTTCTTTGTCGTGACTATAAGTCACGAAGATTGCATGTGGCGCTCAAGTAGCGTGAAGAACGGGCTTGCCCAGTGTGGTGGCGCTGCCGATCGCCCGGCCAAGTCGAGGAGAGACGTAGGGTCTCGAATCGCGTTCGAGAATGACGCCGTAAGCCTCTTATCTACTCTTCGAATCATTAAAAAAAGGAAAAGAAAAGAAAAAGAAAGTAGGTGCTGCTCAACAGCAATTGCGAACGAGTTGACAGTGAAGAAGCCAATGACAGACAGTCCACACGAAGTAAAGAATATTAATAATAATAAAAAAATCCCTGCGCATCCGGCCCATAGCATGCTTTCACATCACTGCCGAGATTTAGTGGTTCGGAGTGAATGCAAACCACGTCTCGGCGTGGCCACGGCGAGCAACCTTCAGGTACCCGCTAGATAGAGCACCCTTTCGTCCATATGGAAAGTCACTCTCTCTTTATCTCTTGTGTGTGAGTTTTTCGGTCACTTTCTTTAATGGCTTCACGATGCATATTCCCGCGAAACCACTGTCGCGCAACGCTGAGTAAAGTGGGGGAAAGAACTTAACAATAAAGAAGTACGTGAAAATGCAGTCACGACTTTGCATCTATGAGCGTCTCGCTCGAAAAGCTACGCGAAGAAGCACACGAGGCGAACGACAGCGGAGTCCGGAGCCGAAGGACGTGACCGGAAAGGTGTAGGCCGTGGGCGGTTCTAGGAGCATTCGCAGAGTAGGCAAAAAGATGTTGCTGATCATCTAGGCATGCAGTATTCACAGGATGAAAAAAAATATTATAGTAAGGGTTCTGGGCACAGCAGGTTGGCAGAGGACACGTTCAGTCGTGATGAACTGGCCTACAGGCGGCCGTAGGTTACATAAAAATGCGCTTTTGTTGAACGTTTCCTTACATCGACGTCGTCGGCCTTGTTTGATCACGCTAAATAAATGCAAGTCTAAGGGATGCACAAAGCTAACGGACGAAGTGTTTTGGGAGGTAGTGGAGCGAGGGCAATTTTGAAGGTGTATACAGTGAAGGCGTCCGTTTAGGACGACGAAGCAAGCATGCTCGCATTGATGACTCTAAGCGATAATATGGTCCAGATGGACTTCAGGCGCTACAGTTAGTGGAAATATGGTATCTTGCAAGTATTATTTACTCTGCGGACGCAAACACGTATTCTACGTGAGTTATGACAGGACGCATATTTGCCACAGAATGTAGACGCGCGAGAAAGTACGAGATTAAATAGAGAGGAGGAGACGCTATAAAAGCCGCCACGATGATTATTCTCTCGATATTCAAATTGTTTTGATTTTCGTACGTCAGCGCCGCGAATTTAATGTTCTTGTTGTCATGATCGTCGCTAGGTTAACTGAAAATCTTGAAGATGTCCACAGAAAGAAGAAAGGGCAAGTCACAGTTCGGCACTCACAAGGAAAGTAAATTGAATGCGGGGCAAAAAAAAAAAAAAGAAATTATGGTGGTCCATATTACTAGGGAAATCAGATCATGTTACAATTTAACGCATCTAGTTTCTAGTTGAGCATTGTAACAACGCATCCTTGTAGTGCAACCTACGCACTCTATAGTATGTAACAACTAATTTCTAGAGGGAAGCTTAAAATTGCAATGTATAATCCCTCTCAGCGCCTCTCAGCTCCTGTTCCCCGCCTCTCCTCACTTAAGAAAGCAAAAAAGGTAAGTTTAATTTTAGGGGTTTTTGTTGTTGCTTAAGAATCATTGCAATTATTTACAATTATTCTTTTCAGTGTACCATTAAAGCAAGGGCTACATTCAGACGCCCGGCAGTAAAAAAATAAGAGAGAAAAACTTAGTGCCTGCGTGAAATCGTGCTGCAAAATATTGCTTGCACAAGAAACGAAAAGTGCGAATTCGCAGTAAGCATGATGCTTGTGCTAGTAGTCATACTTATTAGCCCTGGATGCTAATAAGTATGACTAGTGATGGCTTCTACGGTGATTTCCCATTTGAGGCTAAAGCAGGTGTGCATAGGCAATCTTTTTTTTTTTTTTTGTCTTTCAATTTGGGTTAATGATGTAACTTGACTGCTACGCAAAACCTTAATGCCGGTGTTCGTTGCGACAGCTTCACTATAAAAGAAATACTCCAATCGAGTTCACGCTTATACAGATGCCTCTTCGACTCTAACCATCTCTACTGGTGCGGTAGTCATTCTGTCGATGTCATTCTGCAAGAAGTTCAAGAGCAGTCACGTCACAACATCGACAGGATTCGAACTTTCCGCCCTGCGTAGCGCAGTGATATATGTGTAGCAACAATCCCCAAATCACTGGGGTATAATATGTGGTTCAAAGGCATGCCTGCAATCACTCTTATCAGATTTGTGCCACAGCCCACATGAACAATTGGTAGCAGAGATACGATTACGCTACAATCAAGCGATGGACGGAGGTCACGACAGTGTATTTCAGTGGCTACCCGGGCATTTTAACATTGCTGGCAATGGCAGTGCCGACAAAGCTGCCCGTGAGGCCCACGGTGCATGTGAAAGCACGTCAATACCATGGTCGAGAACGGATGCAGCGCGGCACCTCTGCGGTCTTACCCATATTATTACTGTAAGAAAATGGGACACGCCGGAGTTCACCAACCGGCGCCTATATACCATGGACCAGCATATGACATTGCAACTTGCATATGCATATGCATATGCATTGCAACATTGCATATAACATTCCAACGAGACGGGAAGAAACGCTACTGTGCCGCTTGCGAGTAGATGTTTCTTTCACGAACGCCTACTCATTCCTAATTGGAATAGTCCTGATTGCAGCAGATGTGGTGTCGAAGAAACGACCGCCCTTTCAGAGAGGAGAAGATCTTGGGCCTGTGGCCTCGTGCGCCTGCTATGTGCAAGGCCACAAAGGCGCTGGTGCGTTTCTCGAAGCGCACCAGTCTGTATGACCGCCTGTGACTGACTCACTGGTGCACGCTTGTGTGCGTAATAGTGGACAGTCTGACCTTCTTTCTTCATTCTCCTCTTTCAATCCACTTTCCTGCTTCTTTAGTGCAGGGCAGCCTACCAGGATCAGCCTGGTTAACTTCCCTACATTTCCCTTATGATTTATATCTCTCTCTCTCTCTCTTTCAAATAACGCGACTCAAGGACTCCGTTTCTCTGTATTAGAACCTGCAGAGAAGCAGGTGCTCCGGCATCAGTCAACGGGGGAGGCGGCAGCGAAGGCAAACACGTTGTGACCAGTGGTATCGATTTCGGGCCCCCCGCCGCCAACGCGAATTCCGATCAGGTTAGCACACCGTGCTGGCATAAGCAACGCCGAGCCGCAGCGTGCGTACGCGCACACGCAGGTGGCAAATTGGCTCCGTCAGCCAGCGCGGCGTGGCGGCGGCCGGAACTGCGTTTATAGTGGCTGGAACCGCATGCGTCCCTGCTGCGTCCCGCTGGCTGGCAAACGCCAGCCAGCGTGGGCCGTAGTCTATAGGCACGGCGGTGCGATCATTTAGATGAACCACAGAGAGGTGAGATTCCATCTGCATGAAAATAAACATTCCCTCCCCTTATCTTCTCTCGCCACACACACACACACACACACACACACACACACACACACACACACACACACACACACACACACACACACACACACACACACACACACACACTAACGCGCGCGCCCCACATTTCCCCTTGAGAGCGTGCTTCACTGCAAGCACTGTCTTGCTGAGGCGAAGTGTAACTCAGTTAGTTATAACGGTGTCAAATTACGCTTAAGTAAACATACTTCACACGGTTATGTTCAACTGAGCCTCGCGACCTTTAACAGTACTATCAGTGGTCGCCAGGTTGTAAACGTATAAAGAATAGCAGAAGATTCGCGAAGCTTGGCGTTTTCTTTTCCGCGTATCAGGGTCAAGACACCGCGAACAAGCTTTCTTTTTTTTTTTACCTTTCATCAAGCAGGCCGCTGCCCGGGTTTGGTTAATGTTGCCTCACGAAAACCATTAATGATATTTTATAATTTCACTGGTGTGTTTCTAAAAGCTTTCGATCAATCTTGCGTAGAAAAGCTATTACATATTTAGTTATAATGCTTCTGCAAGGGTAAACAGCGTAAAAGCGAGTCCAAGGCGGCCAGCAGCGATCTTCGTCTCCATTTGTTTCGGCGTACGTTATGTATATATAGATTTTGTTTATTCATTTATAACGCCATAGGCCCCTAGTTAAGGGTGTCACAAGAAGAGTGCACCAAGTTTACAGATTATTCATTTCTTCGCAATTTATGAACGCGGTAGAATGGAAGTTCATTCCACGACGTAGCTTGGACGGTCGTTTTGAATATTTTGCTGTTTGTACAAAAAATATTCAAGTGACCTTTCTACTGGAGACCATTATTAAGAATTCTGTTGAGTAATGAAAAAGCGCCCCTCCATTAGCGTGAGTTACAAATATGACGCATCCGAGCTATGTACCCGGATACAGATACACACGCTAGTGGAGCCGTACGAGACTAGAAGAGCCAATCTAGATGCTGCCCCGATGCCTTTTCTTCGCTAAGCATGGGAACTACTACGCGTCGTCGCTGATGCCGAAGAGGAAACCGTGATCCCGTGCAGCCATGGCGCCATCCCGACAGAAGGGAAACGCCTATAGACTATATCACAGCAAACGGGTAATATACTTACAAACTTGCCTCCACATAAACCCGGTTGCAAGGACGCAGTGAACAGAAAAAGAAAGAAAGAAAGAAAGACAGAAAGAAAGAAAGAAAGAAAGAAGAAAGAAAGCCCCTACTGGTGGTGGCAGCATGCGTGATTTTCCTCCCTACTGTCACGTATTTCTTTAACTCCGTGTCTGGTTCGATGGGTTCATCTGGCTAAACAACAAAAACGCAAGGAAAATAAAGAAGACGCGAGTGCATCAACGGCGCTGGAAAAGAAGAAACATAGTGAGACAGAAAAGGAAGGGAAGCGCTGGAGAACAGGAAGCGTGCGCATGCTGTCTTCGAGGGGACGAAAGGGCACAATAGGGATTCCAAGCTCGACGAGCCGAAACACGGGAAAAGGAGTGCTCTGTCCGCGAACTGAGCGTAGCTCCTCCAACGACGCGAGAGCGGCAGGACAAAAAAAAATAAAGAAAGTTATGCAAGTAAACGTGGTGCAGACTACGGCAGAGGAGGGAGGCAGAGAACCGAAAAGACGGCCGCTGTAGCAGCCACCGCAGGACGGGCGAAAATAAATAAATAAATAAATAAATAAATAAATAGGCGTGCGTGTCGGTATGTCAGCGCCGGTCGTATAAGTGTTTAAGGAAGGGACTGACACGTCGCAGCGCAGAGGAGAAGAGATGCTCAGTTCCCGCATTCCTGCGTTGTTTCGGATTGAAACAGATTCCCGTTTCTTCTTCTATTTCTTTTTTAAGGCATGCTCTAGATCTACACCGTTGGTTTCGAGATTGCAACGAATGTTCCGCCGCATCTTTTCGATTTTTTAAAGGGAATTTAAATGAGACGACCCAGGAATGGATAGATATAAAGACGCGAGAAGGTATTGACACGATGGAGGCAGCGCAGGCCGTTTCGGTGATACGTTCTTGTTTCGGGGCGACATCAAGGTGAAACGTGCTGGGATCTACATTCCACCTTAGCGATCATTGCAGTGCAGGACAAGGAGTACCTTTAAATTCATTTATTTTTTTCGTGCGCGTGAACTTTAGCCCTCGGATCTTCCCCCTGATTTCGGTAGGCCCGTGCCCAGTTGCAGGAAATCAAAAGTTGTCGAAGCGGAAAGCTCCATGGGCGAAGGATTGCCTTACGAAAGCAAGAGCAGCTGCACCGGAGAAACCTCAGTGGGAGCGGCGAGAGATTTTCTCTCGCTTGCTCTGCCTTTCCGGCTTGAGGGACAAACCAAAAATTGCCAAGCATCTGTCCCGTCTGCACGATGGAACACGAAGTCGACACCTTTGCAGTTACAAAATGCACGAGGATGGTTGACCAGTTCCGCTTAAAGCAAACGGATTCGGACTTTTTGTTTTCCCCGATGCTCTGCTCCAGGTATTCTTCAATTGTGACGAATTTTTCTGAGGCTCACTGGTATTCTAGCTTTGTTCTACAGAGAAAAAATAAAAAATAAAAGGGTAGGTTGACATACCTTGCGTTCACGGATTCTTTTGTGTGCCAACTTTACAGATGGCCTCGACCGTTGAAGTAGGAAATAAGAAAGATAACGTAAAAGCTACGAGCACAGTTTATTAGCACGAGGGAGTTTCTTTAAATGACATAGTCCAGTTCAGACCGACTCGGGTATTCGCCATGGCATACTCAGCTACCTCTGGAAGCAGCTAAGAGCTGAATTCTTTGAAATGGTCTTTAATTGTATTTATTTATCTATTTATCTATTTATTTATTTATTTATTTATTTATTTATTTATTTCGTACATACTGCAGACCTTTCGGTCCAAGCATAGGGGCAATAGAATGCATACAAACAAAGAAGAACAAATTTGGAACGAGCAAGTACAAATTCATACAATTTTTAGTCGCAGTGTGTCTGTAAACAGTCGTTCCAGTCTGATATTCTCTGTTACTGTCTTGGCGCTCTTTGGCCATACCTGGCTCTTGCGCCATTAAACAACATTCATTCATTCATTCATTCATTCATTCAGTCTGATATTGTTCTGGGAAAAAAAAGAAAATTTAGACGTGTCAGTTGGGGCATAATAGGGTGTTAGTGAGTTCGGATGATGCTGTCTTGTGTGCCGTGTTATTGCAGGCGTTATGTAAGTCGATGGTTTCATTTCAAGCCTGTTGTTGAGAAGAAGGGAAAGGAATTCAAGCCCTAGCTGCTTTCGGCGTGATTCAAGAGTGGGTATGAAATTTTCTATCATAATTTTAGAGGGAGAGTCCAGTCTTGCGAATTTATGAAATATCAACATAAACACAACTGCCTTTCTTCGTATTTTTTTCAAGACGCGCGATATTTGACTTAGTGTAAGGATCCCGTGTATCATTTCATTCGCGCTAAGGTTACATATTAAGTACGTCGAGCTGCTTGTTTGGACATGTTTTTATAACAATCTATGCTCCTTGCACGTAAATTTCCGGGTCATTACGAAACATGGTGTAATATAAAGATTATGATAATATTTTTGCATCCAAAAGGAGCGACTTTGTGCCAGCGCTGAACATACTTGATGACGCCTTGAGCTGCAATACACGCTTGTACTAGAGTTGCTGCCATGAGCATATACAGAGGCCCAAATTCGAACCAGGAACGAGCGCAGCCTGCGCGTCCCGCGTTTCGAAGGCGCTTTTGACAATCCTGGGGGACGCTGGGGAGGGATGGCGTAACGATTCCACGCTGATTATTTTTGAAGCGAAAGCATCAAATGGCCCGCTGAGCGAGAGAGCCGACGTCTGTAGCAGCAAAACGGCACCTAAATTCCCATTGGCTGGGACGCCACGTCACGTGCGCGCCTCGACGAATAAGGGAACGGGCGAAAGGGAACACCTGATGGCGCGCCACATGTTGCGTGATGGCATCGCCGCGAATTCACGTGGCTCTCGATCAAGGAAGCCTGTGTCATCCGCGCGTTCCCTGTCCGCGCAAGCTCTCGCCTGCGTTTTAACTTTACCTCTGTAATCGCCATAAAGAAATTAATGCATAAAAAAGGAACAGAACAACTTCGAAAGGAAGAATGTTGGCGCTAGTTTGTTTCGAACCTGCGACTCCGCGCTCAGAAGCCGCGGCTTTAACCCACTGGGCTAAGCCAGCGCGGTGGACGATAATAAAGTCGGGGAATCAAAGGAATCGCTACACTATATCGGCCCGCTCAACGAGATACTCTGAGTGGCTTTTTACGCACGAGAATGAGCGTGTTGTGTGAGTGGGGTGGGTCCTAGCTGCACGTGGTATTCGCCTGTCGTCGTATTCGACCGGAGTAACATGCTACGCGCGTCGCCACTCAGACCTTTCCAGTTTCTCAATAGGGACTATTCGCCAAACATTGTCTGTCTCTCGGTGACCAGGTTGAGAGGTTTTGATGTCATTTGCTTGTCACTTACTTTAACGTGTAAATAAATTTAGTAATGCAATATATTTTTTTTCGTTATGGCGTGACAAAGTGGATTTAACCAGCTTAAGGGAAGATCTTTTTTTCTTTTACATCACAACAGCAACAATATCTGGCACACCTACAAACATTAATTATATATTGCCTGAACGCTATACCTTTAATTATTACTTAGGTTAGTTGCTAAATGAAAAACGATGCCGTTTACTGCGAATCCACAGAAGAACGATTCCGCTCCAGCACCCTTTATGATGTTACAGTTCCATTTTCTTTTTTAATTTGCAAGAAACAATATAAAAGTGACACGCGCTCCTAAGCACATAAATTCTTTGGTAAGTAGCAAGCAGCTACTAATTTTGCACGAGCCCTCGAAAGAAAGCACACACACACACATAGTATGGGAAAACATCTCGTCACCAACCACGCACTGCTGAAAAAAAAATAATAATACGGATAACATTCCGCAGTGTTCAAAAGCTAGAGGGCGATTTTGGAGAACATTGATATAATGACCTTACGCCGTCGTAATTAACGACTGTTACGCGATAAGGAACGACGACATCGTTACGCGTTGCAGTTCGCGCCTAATTTCCCGCGCGAGTCCGCATAACTCGGCTCGTATTTCCTTCTTCCTCTCTCATTTCGCTTCCGTTCGCGTTTTTTTCCTTCCTCGTTCAGTTATAACATTGTCGGTCTGGGACATAAAGTGCCTTTCCACTCCTCGGCTTTCTACGTAGCGCGAGTTGACGTGAAACTCGAGTAATATTCGTTTTGTTTGATCTAAGACCTCTTTCGTTTCTGTGCTTTTGTTTACTGCACCCTCCGACGTGCACAACCTCTCCCTTTCGTCTCGCACATCTGCAAACGGGTGGTTGTCTTTCGGAGCGGACAACAAGCGGGATGCGCTGCGGGCCGAACTTCGGGCACTGCGTGTTCAGGCGAGATAGTAGGGGCCCATGCCGTTTTTAGTGAAAGTTGGCGCGCGCGTGTGTTTGCTTGTGTATGTGCGTGTAAGGAGGTGCTGGCGGGAGGAAGGGGGACTCGTGTGTTCGCTGCATGTCCGTGTGTTTGTACGAGAGAGAGAGAGAGAGAGAGGACGCGGCCGACGCGCGCAGGCGGTTATCTTGGACGCAATTTTCGCCTATCATTACTCCCTCGTCATAAAGGGGAGTACGCCCCCGCCGGCACGACCCACAATATCGGACGGCGATGATGGTCGCAGGGATGCAATGCTCAGAAATCGCATACACTGGAGCCTTTTATCTGTCTCACTAAAAGCGTGCAGCGTTGTAGATGCAGAGCCATGGTGTCAGTTAGGCGGAGGTCGAACTCTCGAAGCGCTTGGTGGTTGAGAACTGTTCGTGGCTACACGGCATCACACATGCCGGCCGATCGCGATAAGTGATGAAGCGACTACCAAGACTACCGCACTGTTATTCGGAATTACAGTTAGGTATCAGAACTATAGTTAGGTAAAGTTGTTTCTAGGTTGTGTCGAGGTGCAGGCTTTTAGTAAGACAGAGTGGAGTCAACCGCGTAGCCGGTGACACTTGTTCCGATTGCTCGCTTTTCCTTTCTCGTATATACGAGCAGTAGAGTAGGCACTTATGTTTACGAACCTGCTTTTTCTTAATTACTGAAATTCCGACGGGAGTTGGAAAACGGAGGCACGAATTAATAATGTACGTAGTACAGTCGCGCAAAAGTTACACTGAAGGAAACCCATGAAACGTGCTCAGAGAGAGAATTAACATGTCAGATGTCGGTTTGTGCTGCGTGTGATGTTTACGGAGGTCTGTGACCCATATTTTGAGCACAAGTGTTCACAAATAGCCTGACAGCAATGTTTCCAGTTGAAACAGCATTTTGTGCAGCTTCATAATTAGAAACAGCCGCACTAAAGAAGGACTTGTGTATGTCAGCCTGGTTTAATGAAAATACTAAGGAATCAATTCTTTACAAAGTGGACCCTCAACTCAAATACCAGCTGGATGTAGAACTTTCGAAAAGTACCGGGACACTAATTCATCGACGGCGCCCTGGGAAAGCAAACACCAAACATTTCCTATATTGCATAAAACGTGATTCTTCCCCGGCTTGCTACTGTGGCCACGACGATGAGGATGTTCGCCTTCTACTCCTCAAATGACCCATATACGCGACGCAAGGACGGCAGCTAGAACAACAGTTACACTCCATTGATCCTCACTGGCCTTTCTCACTCGCAAAATTGCTGTACCCATGGCCAACGAAAATAGCACAGTGAAAACCATTGAACGCACTTGAAGATTTTTACGAAGAGACAGGCGTTCTTAACAAGTATAACAAGCACTAAATAGTCACGCGATGTTGCTATAACTTGCTTATATTACCTGTAATTATTAGCGCTTGTATATTACATGTTATACTTTTTTTTATTTTGTGCGTGTATTATTTTAACTCTGCGTAATTCCTGATCAGTTCATATGCTCATCGCAGTCTACATCACGGCCGCTTCTGTGCATTTGTGACTTTGTTCACAAACTCATTGTTGTGCAACTTGCATTAGCCTTTTATATTGATATGTTCATGGGCGTATATGACTGTGTGCTGTAGATTTCTGACCCTATGGCGTGGTTTCTTTTTATTTTCTTAGACATATTTTTTATACTGTTGTTTCCGAAATAGTAACCGTCACCATTATAAGGCGACTACGTCTCTTTCTTTTATTTTTATTTCAATAAAAAGTAGATAAACCAGGAATATACGTCATTATACATACATACATACATACATACATACATACATACATACATACATACATACATACATACATACATACATACATACATACATACATACATACATACATACATACATACATACATACATACATACATACATACATACATACATACATACATACATACATATACACCATAAGCGATCAAATTTGCAAGGCGAGAAGCTCAAAGGCCAGGTTCATATACATTGATGCACAAGTATGCCATTTCATTGTACATGCTGTCAGTAAAGAAAGGAGGAAGGAAGGGAGGAAAAAGTGGAGAAGGAAAGGCAGGGAAGTTAACCAGCTTAGCTCAACCGGTTTGCTACCCTACATATGGGAGCGGGATGGGGGGATGGAAGATGGGGAGGAGAAAGAGAGCACATAGCACAGCACACACATCGTCAGTAACAGTCCGTCACTCTTGCGTGGTACGTGACATCACTGTCACAGCCGCTTGTCCAAGCCCGTCTCTTTCAAAAACCGAAGTAGTCCCTTCGTCGCCTTCACCTGCGATGTCTTCTGTCGGCGACATGCGAAAATCGTTTCAACTGGCAATGGTCTATTGTCAAGGTGCGCTAGAAAGGACGCCAGGGACTGTCTCTGAACCTTATATTCAGGACAGTCGCACAAAATGTATTCTAGGGTCTCCTCGCAAAGACAGGCATTGCAGAGAGCGTTGTCGGCCATTCCAATGCGAAATGAGTAAGATTTCGTGAAGGTCACCCCTAGCCATAAGCGATAAAGCAGAGTGGCCTCTCTTCGGCGGAGTCTAGTTGGCATACAGAAATGCATCAAAGAGGGCAGGTCGTATTGACGATTGCTTCGGTTGGTCTGGCTGCTTAGTGTGCACCATAGAGAGAGCGTGATCTCCTGTGCAAGCACTCGAAGTCTGCTGGCTGCGTCGGACCGTTAAAGTGGTATGGCCTCTTCCTGTGTGTCTGCAAGAGCTGCCCGAGCGGCATTATCGGTGTCTTCGTTTCCTATGACGTCGCAGTGACTTGGCAGCCACTGAAACGTCACGTGGTGTCCTTTCTTATGTGATGTATGGAGTAGGCATCCAATATCGAAAACGATCTGTTCGTATGGCCCGCGACGCAAAGCTGATAGCACAGATTGTAGGGCTGCCTTTGAGTCACTGAAGATTGACCATTGTCGAGGTGGTTCCCGATTGACGAAACAAAGTGCAGCGCGAAGAGCAGCTAGTTCCACAGATGTCGATGTCGTTGGGTGGTCAGTCCTAAAGCTGATGGTAATAGCTCTTGCTGGGACAACCACAGCATGTATGTGGAACCATCAGTATAAATATGTACACTGTCCGCATACCTCTCTTGCAGAAGAAGCAGACAGTTGTTTCAGCACAGGCGACGACAGCTCAGGCTTTTTCCCGATGCCTGGTACACTGAGATGTACTGTGTGGCTGATAAGGCACAATGGGGGAGGGGGGGAGGCGGGGTATCGATGGTTTAGATGCAGCGGTGAAGACCGAGGGACGTTGGTCGTCGTACTTGACGATAGTTTTAGAGAATGATGCTGGGTGCCTGTCTGAAGGTAGTGTTGCAAGGTGGTGATAGGGGGCGCGTCCAAGCTGTCTGATGTGCATTCTCAGGGCTTCCACCGCAATGTGAGTTCGCATTGGATGGTCCCGAGTAATCGCAATAGTTGCCTCTGTTGACGTGCATCTGGGCAAACCAAGGCAAACTCTGAGTACTTGAGCTTGTGCTGCCTGCAGAACACGAATATTTGTCTTGCAGGTGTTGTTCAGTACAGGTAGACTATATCTTAAAAGAGCTCTGTAGAGTTTCAGCCCTGCGTCTACTGACATCCCCCACGTCTTTCCTGTCAAGTATTTAAACAACTGGGAAGCTGCTGTCACGCGCCATTTCATGTAGGCCACGTACGGGCTCCAACAGAGGTCTCGGTCAGTAATTACGCTGTCAGTAAAGAACAGTCTATAAAGTATACGAGTGAGCATATATCTGCACACTTTCTATAGACAGATTAAATATCTTTCTAATAAAAGAAATCCATGGCTGTCACTAAAGGAGCGTGATATCATGCCAACTGTCTGTTTTACACGCGCGGTTTTGAAGCATGCAATGCGAGAAACGCAGATATTTGAGTGCGCCATTCGAGGCCCCGAACCGCGCATAAATTTCTGCCTGCCTGCTTGTAACAAACAGTTCATTCACTCTTATTCTTCACGTTGTTCTGTGCCAAGCGATGCATGTGCAGGGGCGCTACGTCAAAGCGACGAGCCACGCGCACTCGATAATTATTGCCGTGTTTAGCAGCCCAATATTCTTTAGCAATGGTAGCAAAGACGGCAAGACATCTTTATGGGCGCTGCAGTAAAGCAGTTGGTTTCAACAACTGGGCTCAAAACCACGCAATGAGGCGCCAACTTGTAGAACGTGTACCAAAGACTGAACTATATTGTTATGGACGCTGAAGTAAAACGACCGGTTTCAATAGCTGTCAGAATCACGCACTGAGGCGCCGACTTTACACGTTCGCATTATCCCGAACCCACGGCTACTTCGGTTTTTGCGAACACAGTCCCCGACTCTACCAACCGGAAACCTAGCGCTGTGTGCGCGCGCACCTTCTTAATCACTGCTGGAGACTAGGAAACGGCTTACGAGGATCACGTTTTTCATCCACGATTCATACTGCAGTGGCGTCTGAGCATTGCAAAAAAACACGTCACATTATTTGCGGAACAAAATGAACGGGGAAAACTTTATTTCTGCTCCCTGAGGATCGATGGCGACGCGGGCTAAGGCCAGTCCATAGAAATGAGCACGGCCTTCGCCGCTCGCTCGTTCTCTTTAACTTCTGGAAGATCGCCAAAATCAAAGCAGGAAGTTCAGGCTGCCAGTCAAGTTCATGAAGCATGGAGGTAGTCTTTACTCGTTTCAGGGCTGTGCTGTCATATTTATTTTTATTCTTACTTTTTTTTTTCATTGCGTCGTGCAGTCGCAAAGACACTTGCACAAACAAAGGCTACTCGCGTTTGCTGGGTAAACGTTATCCGTGCGCGCCGTCTTCTTTACAGCGTTTCGGAGGTCGTTCGTTGACGCTTATAGCATGTTTTTTTTTCTGTATAATAAGGCGGGCGGGAGGAGAAAACAAAGAAGACTCCCCAAGGAGCCCGATACAATGCATGCGGGCTTATTCGCGCCTTTTCATTAGTTGAAATTGCAGCAGGCTCATCGCATCCTATATTCCTCGGGAAAACACACACGCACACTTTCTCTCTCCCTCGCTTTCATTCTCTTAGCAACACGCACGTGACATATACACACATATGCACGCGCAAAGTTACACCTCACACACTTGCGCAAACGCACGCACGCATACACAAGTAGCAAGCAATGCAGGATAGGCCGCAGCTTCAAGTATGTTGCTGGCGGTGCAGGTCCGAGGTCCAGCGAGGCCTTTCCTTTTGTTACTGCTACGCGCACGCTCCTGAATATATATATATATATATATATATATATATATATATATATATATATATATATATATATATATACAGAAGAATCACAAAGCGTGAAGCGGCGTCTTGCGAGTGCTGTTCATTTCACGACCGGGTATTGCCGCGGGCAAAGTTCTCACCCTCCCGCTGCTCCTCCCTCACCCCACAAAGCGCCAGTCTACGGTTTCTGCTGCTCCCGAAGACACGAAGCAGAGCACGGAAGTGTCCCGGGGGTCGAATTCTTTGTCCGCTTCTAGAGAGCAAACAGGAGACGATGTAGGACGCCAGCAGATGCCGCAGTGTTTGCCCCCCGCGCTAAACTTCTCCCGTCCACGTTGCAACCTCCCCCGGGGGCGCACGGAGCACCGCCAATTGGCTTGCTGCGAGCAGAGAACGTTGCTGTGACGCAACAAAGAACGAGGTGAGAAAAAAAAAATAACCGCCACCTGATATGTATTTTTGATCGCTGCGGCAGGCTCTTCGCACTATACGGCTACGCGAGTTTTCTCCCTGCCCTTCGAACGGTAGCGCGCCCGCGTCCTGAGATGTTTTGTTCTTCGCTGGGATACAAGTGGAAGGAGAAAGGAAACTAGTCGGTCGTCCGATAGCCTCATTCATCGCAGGGTTCATAGTTTCGAAACTGCACGGTGGGTTGTGAGGGAAGCCGTAGTGGGGGGGGGGGGGGATGATTGTTGATCAATTTCGACAACGAAGTGTTTCTTTAACGTACACCTAAATCTGATTCGACGAGTATTTTTCCAATGACGAGGGGTTTCTTGAGAAATAAATCTTCACTCTATCATCTTCGAATATAGACGAAGAGAACAGCTGGTTACGAAACCTTCTATATGTCCGTCCACAGTTGGAATATGCATCATCAGTATGGGACCCACATCATGCCACCTCAATTAACTGCCTTGAAAGTGTCCAGAATCGCTCCGCTCGCTTTATACTAGCTAATTACCATCGTACAGCAAACGTAACACAAATGAAGACTACTCTGAACCTACCTTCGCTATTAACCCGCAGGAAACAATCACGCCTATGCTTATTTCATAAGATTTACTACCATAACGCTGCGCTTCGGTCGGAATGGATTAACCCAGCACCATTCATCTTCTCACGTAGAGATCATGCGCATAAGGTACATGTTCCTCGCTCTAACACAATAACACATTCGCAATCATTTTTACCTAAAACATGCAACGAATGGAACGGTCTGCCAGCATATATTGTTAATATAAGTAATCCTGTTCAATTTAGAAATGCTTTAGTTAACTACATGTAAATCATGAAACTTGCGTTCAATATATCATGTGACTTGTTATTGTATAAGTACTATTTTTTGAAATCAACTATGTATGTATTTACCTATCATTCCCAACCTGTATATCGAAGTGTATGATGAGATTTCTATGGTGAACTACGACTACTATTTTTTGCGTAAATTAGTGAGCTAGTATAATTTTCTATTTTTACTTATATATATCCCTTTCACTTTTTACTTTCCTGTATATCATTTTTTACCTCCTTTATGTAGCCTCTCCCCTCTATAATGTATATTTACTCTGAGGGTACTGTAAATAAATAAATAAATAAATAAATAAATAAATAAATAAATAAATAAATAAACCTTTGCTTAAAAATCACCACGGGGCGTTGAGTTGAGTTGAGTTGAGTGGTTGTAGGCTACTGGTGGGATTAGCCTTGCAGTTGCTGCCGGCAATTGCTCCACCGTAGTGTCACTTAAAATACACAAATTATATAAATCAGACACAGACCTCACAACTACACATAGTCACTCCTAAGGTCACCCTATGGAGGCCAAATCCGTGTCCTGCAGCTAATTTAAAAGAAGGCGAGAAACCTCCTTCCTACCTAACTGGTTCCCGCGCGGGAAGACAATGTCCTGAAGAGAACTGTGAAGAATTCCTGTCTTCTTGAGGGACCCGAATAACACACTCCTTTCCGCGTTATACAGAGTACAGCACATGAGGTAATGTTCGATGTCACCGCACACACCACACGTTGAACATAATGGTGATAACGCGAGGCCAGTCTTATACATCCACGCAGGGGTACGAGCAGAGCCCGTGCGAATGCGGAAAAGTAGAGTGGCTTGGTTTCTTTTGAAGCCCTTGGTCACACATGGCTTGCGAGGTGAGTGCCACAACGAACTGAAGTGGCACGACACCGCTTCTCTGAAGAGTCTCTTGTCCTCATGAGGCACTTTTCTCAATCGATTCCCAGACAGCGCTCTATGGGCGAGGCTGTCCGCCATCTCGTTGCCTATGATACCTATGTGCGAGGGCACCAATTGGAATCGTATGGAGAAGCCTTTGATATGGAGATTGCGCACCGAGCGTAGGGAGCTTAGACGTAAGGCATCAGTAGGGAACCTTTGCTCTAACCTTTGAAGGGCGGATTTTGAATCTGTAAGAATGACAACAGGTTTAGGCGTACAAAACCGTAGCTTCTTTAGAGCTGCCTCAATGGCAACGCTTTCGGCCGTTGTGGAGGACACGACTGCAGTCAAGCGAACCGACCAATCATACTTCAAAGAGGGAATGTGAAAAGCAGCTGCACTAGATCATCTGACCAAGTCCACAGAGCCATCAGTAAATATTTGAAAACGACGAGCATATTCAGTCTCAAGATGTTCCAGTACGAGCGAACGCGTTGCCGGCAAAGGAGAACTCCGCTTAGCAAGAACGTGAGGAATCGTCAACGAACAATCCAGACTTGCGAAAGACCAAGGTGGTTTGAACCTCTTAGTTCGACCTCTAGCGTCAAGACCCAGGTAACCAAGATTATTAAGGGCCAAGCACGCTCGGGACTCAGATCTCTTTCGAAGGCTCTGTAGAAGGGCTCGTTCGGCTATCGTATGTTTCAGGCAGCCAATTTGCATCAATAACCTTTGTGAAGCGACTAGGCTACGAGGTCTGGATAGAGACTCTTAGCCTATTAGTACTGCATTGTTAGGAGCAGTCTGCGGAACGCCAAGAGCGCTCCTTAGGCTCTTTCTGTGCAAAACCTCAAGTCGTTCCAGCTGTGATAGCGAGGGGGAAATTAAAGGGAGCTGGTACATTATTCGACTCGTCACTAGTGCATCGTGCAACCTGGTCCTTGAAGAAGGGTGATTTCCCCATTGCTCACTCGCAGTTCACTCACATTGAGACGCGGAGATATTGATGTCACAATATAGTTCACAGCTCGTCGCCACTGTAGACGGTAGTCAATAACGAAGCCTAAAAAGCGCTTGTGCTTCATTTGACGAAGGCAAGATTGATCAAGGTCTATCTTCAGCCGCGCATACCGTCTTCCTCTACCTGGAAACATAATGAAGCCAGATTTTTCCACCGAGAAAGTCAACCCAATACCTCGAAGGTAATTTTGAACTGAAAGTAATGCCTGTCGAGCTATCAGAGCTAAACGCTTGTGTTGATATGCGCTTAACCAAATACAAATGTCGTCCGCATATATCGACATATGGATATGCCGGCAATGTTTTTGCACTTCAGCGGGAAGACCAGAACATTAAACAGCGTCGGGGAAAGAACACTTCCCTGAGGTACACCTCGCGATACCGCCTTTTCGGTGCTTATGATACTTCCTAACCGCACTCGAATTTTGCGATCACTGACAAGTGAGTGAACGAATCGCAGAAGATAGCCCTGTACGCTTATGGCCTGCAAGCTATTTAGTATTGAGCTCTGAAGGACGCTATCATAAGCCTTTGATACGTCTAGGAAAATAGCTAGTGTTGAGAGGCCGAAAGCTCTTTGATGTTCAATGTCGCTTATCAAGTCCAAGACGCTATCTTGTGCGCTTAAACCTGTGAGGAATCCAGTCATGCATGTTGGCAGAGCCTTCTATCTTCGAACCACCATGATAAACGCTTACTTGCCAGCTTCTCCATGAGCTTAGCTACACACGACGTCAGTGATTCAGGACGATACAAGGCCAAGTCTGTCATTTCTTTGCCGGTCTTCAGCACGGGGACAACACAAGCCACCTTCTCTGAAGGAGGAACGTCGCCAGCCTCCCATACCAGATTGAGATAGCTTAGGAGCATCTTCCGGTCTTCTAGATGTAGGTTCTGCATCATCTGGTTGGTAATGCCGTCAGGAGCTGGTGCACATCGACGCCGCAGGCTGCTGAGTGCTGTCTGTAGCTCTCGAAGTGTGAAAGGGGCGTCCATAACAGACGTAGATGTTGCAGGCAGAGCACATGGATGAATTCCTGAACTTGCAGATACAAATGCATCTGCAAATTCCTCTGCCAAGCACGCGAGAGGTTTCTGCTTGCGCAGTGCGAGTGCTTCGAAAGGCTTACTAGGACGAGAATCACCAGCAAGGCTACCAATGACTCGCCCAATTCTCGTCATCGGTGAAAAAACAGTCAAGCTAGCGCAAAAGGACGCCCACTGCGACCTACAGAGCTTGTTCGTATGGCGTCGAATGGCAAAGTTAAGCCTGTTGAAGGTCATCTTCAAGGATCTGTCGTCCTTCTTCCGCATCAGTTGTCGCTCCGTCCTTCTACGTGCTGCGCAAAGGTTCCTGAGTTTTAAATCCGGAGTCGGAAAATGATTAGGCAACTTGACTGCCGAGGTAGCAGCCATCTTACCATAAATCATTTTGTCTATCACATCACCAGAAACACTTGCAAGTTGCTCCCTGCATTTGTCCCAATTAACAACATGGCTCATTTTAGCGCCGCGCATATGGAAGTCGGCAGTAAACACTAAAATTGGATAGTGATCACGTGCCATGCGGTCAGGTGCAGTTGACCACTTCACACGGACGTCAGGTGAATGCAAGGTTAGGTCTATAGATGCGGCTGAGGCTGGAGGCCGGAAGAAAGTGGGACTTCCGTCATTGGCCACGCACAGGTCCAAACTGTCGATAACTTCTACAAGTTTGCGTCCGCGGGAGTCTGTGTTCCTGTCACCCCAGACAGAGTGATGGGCGTTGAAGTCACCGCAGATAATTCGGAGCGCTAAGCTGCTGGAGAAACAAATCCCTTGCTACCTTCTTCCGCGGAGACACGTATACGGATGTAACGGAAAGAGTTCGGAAGCCGAGCTGTATCCTCACAGCCGCTACCTCAATATTATCGCTGCAAAGATCGGTGACGTTCAAAGCCACATGAGGAATCTCTCTTCGTATGTAAAGGGCGGCACTTCCTGCGGGAAATGACTTTATGCTGCAATTCTTGTGTGCGACATATCCAGTCAAAGATCTCCCCCTTGGTAGGCCATCCTCCGAGAGGGCCAATACTGGAACACAAGTTTCTTTCAAAAATAATTTCAGTTCTGCTCAGGAGGTTGAGATAAGCAAGAGACTTTGAGAATGCTGGTGGGAAAGAAAAAAAAAACAAAAAAAGCGGCGAGGAGAGCTAGAACTAGGTTCGTCATAGGCATAAGTTAACGGCATAACAAAGAGAGGTCTTAATGCAGAAATAAAATATCAAGGACGGCCAGGCAAAATGCTAGACTACAAAAGATGTATAGGAAACATGATTAGCTCAAGCACGCTAGGCGAATATTTGTCGCCGCCCCGTTTCGAAAGGGATACCAATAAAAATAATCATTATCATCATAAAACTGAAGTGGAATGCGAGTAATACGTGCACTGCGAAAAGGTACAGCGCCTGGCTGCAGTCGAAATGCGACAGTCATAGACTAGCTACCCCCCCCCCCTCCTCCCTTTCTTCTCCTCGTTTCTCACCTACAGCATTTGAAGCATGACTTTCGCGCTCATGAGACACGCCCATTGGATTAGTGCTAGGGTCGACTTTCTCGCTCAACATTCTCCACCCTTGGAGAAAGACGAGCGCCGGGCCAGGAGACCAGGGAGCACTCGCTGTGGCGTACGCCCACGCGCACGCTCCTGGACGTCAACCTCAAGTATAAGAAGTACTGCAGTTGGAGCGAAGTGGGAGGACGCTAGTTGGCGGCGTGACGTGCGGACCTGTCTGCATCAGCTCCGCCAACCGAAGTTGACCTACTTGTTCCAATGTACCTTTTCCTCACAATTTCTACTGGAACGACTCCGGGAAGTTACAAGGAGCAATTGGATGGCGCATCTATCACGGTAGGTCCACTCAAACCTTTTTTGTGGGTCCTTTCTCCGACACCAAGGGTTAAGCCTATTTTGGCTTAGCACGACATCGGCTCCGCCGTAGCGCGGGAAGGCGCGGCCGCTCGCTTAGCCGACGCCAAAGAGCGTTCCAGAACATTCCGCCATGCCTTACGAGGCAATGGTAGAGGGAGAGCAAATCTCCAAAGAAGACGCCGAGTCCAACGGCTGGATTACCGCTCACAGGAAGCGGAACGCGGACAAAACCTGCGTCGAGAACGAGACGCGCAAGGCAAAGCAAAAAGGCGCCCGCGTTGGCGCCAAACAAGCCAGCCAGCTAAGAAAGGTTGCCGCAGCCTCCAGGCTACCGCGCCTGCCTAAATCCCACTTTCGAGTTGTCGTCCGCCCGGGGGGAGGGCTGGACGTGCGAAAATGCAGTCAGATCAAAGTCACGAACGCCATTTTAATGGCGGCCAAGCTGCCCCCGGTGGCAGCCGAGGAGGATATCGTGTGTGCGAATGCAATGCAGAATATCTTTGTTATAAGCACACCCTCCGAATTGAACGCCAGTGCATACTCCCAAGTCCGGGAGATTATCTTGGCGGATAAACGGCACCCTATCGCGGCATACATTACGCCTCCGGGTAATACCTGCAGAGGCGTGGTCAGAGGCGTCGATGCCGATCTGCCCGAAGCTGCACTGCAAAGCCTTTTTGTCACACCCAGAAACCCGATGGTGCTCGGAGTCAGGCGCATAAAAGAGTCGACTACCGTGATCATACTGTTCAACGGCATGAAAGTGCCCAACTATGTCCGCTGCGGCCCCAACATGGTGCGCTGCACGCTGTACAAGAGGCAAATAGACACTTGCCGCAACTGCGGACGAGTCGGTCACAGGCACGACGTTTGCCCCAGACCGACCGAAAAAGTGTGTGAAAAGTGCGGAACTTTGCAAACCACAAACGGACACGAATGTGTGCTACCCAAGTGCGCGCTTTGCGGAGACGCTCACCTCGCCGGCGACCGAACTTGCAAAAACAGGTATCAAGTTCCTTATGTCGTGAGGAGACGACGCAGAAGAGGAAGGAAACGCGGCAACAAGAAGAACAACGCAATGAGCAACGCTGGGGGTCGAGGAACCCCAGCTCCAGCCACGACGCCAGCTACGAACGCTCCCAAGAACGCCACCGCGGAACGTTCTAGATCGAGATCCAGGAGCAGATCCCGGGTCCGGATCAACTCACAACCCACCTGGGCGGACAAGGCCGCCAAAACAGGTGAGACCCGTGCTCCCGCACAACAAGGGCAACTCCAAGAGCAAACGCTAGGCAAAATTCAATCACTCGAGCGCGAAAACGCGTCTCTTAAAAAGGAACTATCTGAAATTAAGTCATTATTGCAGGAAATGCAGCAGAGAGAACGCGCGATCGGCGGCCAAGCTGCCGCCTCTCTTAACAGAGGCGCTAAACGCAGGGCGAGCCCCGAGCCCATGGACGAGGAGACGCTTAACGTCTCGGGGATTAAGCAACTGCTTGACCAGCTAAGATCGAACATAGTTGCCGAAATTAGCCCCATCAAGCTCCAACTGAACGAGCACACAGCGAGGATCGAAATTTTAGAATCCGACAGACAGCTTGCGCTGCTCGGTACGCCCCCACTACGTAAGTAAAATGGCTAACTCAAGCAATCTAGTTATCTGGCAATGGAATTGCTCCAGCTTCCGCAAAAGGAAGGCAGTCTTGCAACAACTACTTAGCTCTGCTAGCGAAAGGCCGTCAGTAATCCTCCTCCAGGAAACACTCACCGATGTGATCGCTCTTCACGACTACCATGCAGAAGCGCACTTTTCGGAGGGCAAAAGAGGGATAGCGACACTCGTCTCAAAGAGTCTCGCCTATTTACGTCACGACGTTAGGCCGAACTTAAATGTCGAACACATCATGATCGAGCTCATCCAAAACGCTAAACTCAACCAATCCGTTTTCATTCTGAACGTGTACAGCTCGCCAGCCGACAGAAGGGAGACGTTTAACGCTCTCTTCCAGAAGGCATGTCAAATTGCAGGCGATCATCCGCTTATCATAGCAGGGGACTTTAACGCACAACACCAAGATTGGGGTTACATCAAAGATACGGCCAAGGGCAAGGCCCTCGCGGCACAGATAGCAGCCTGCGGTCTCACCTTGGTCACCGATCCAAAATACCCCACCAGAATTGGCAACTCAGTCAGCAGGGATACCACGCCAGACCTGACCATGGTTAGGAATGTGGAGGAACCGGTATGGACCAATTTACAAGAGAACCTCAGCAGTGATCACTACATCAGCAGCCTCGCGATAAGAGTGTCATCACCGCCTCTCAGAAAATTCAGAGTAACGGATTGGGACCTCTTTAGAGCTATCAGAAAGAAGGACGAGACTAAATACAGCTCGTTAGAGGAATTATTCGCCCGCCTCCGAGAAGACGTTGCTGCTTCCACAAAGGAAATAGAGACGGACAAAGAGGTAGAGCGCATGGACAGTAGATTAGCACACCTGCTAGAAGCCAAAAACGCGCTACAGGCACAATGGAAAACACAAAAGTTAAATAGACGCCTACGCAAAAAGATTGCAGAACTTAATAAGCAAATAGATGAACATAGCCAAACCCTCGCTCGGCAACAATGGGACGAAGTATGCAACGCCGTCGACGGGCAAATGAGGAGCGGAGCAAAATGGAACATCCTCAAGCATCTGCTTGGGGACAAACAATCCAAAGCCAATCAGAGGCTCACTATTGATAGGCTCATCCACAACTTAAAGAACTCTGGCATGACCGAGAAACAAATTACAGACGAGTTGGCCTCGAGGTACCTCTGTATCGAACCCGGCTCAAACAATGACTACCTCTCTGCGACGCACGAGAACGAAACGGACCCTCTGGGCTCCCCCTTCACGTACGCGGAGGTGAGAGAGGTATTATACGAACTCAATTGCAGATCAGCACCGGGTCCCGATGGGATCACAAATAAACTCTTAAAGAATTTGGATGATGGGGCCATCGAGCTCCTCACAAATAAAATCAATGAGGTTTGGGAGACAGGCGAGGTACCACTGGAGTGGCGTAACGCGACCGTAATCCTCATCCCGAAGCCAGGGAAACCCTTAGAGCTTGGCTCGCTCCGGCCGATTTCACTCACTTCCTGTGTGGGAAAGGTCGCCGAGCACGTCATTCTCAATAGGGCCACTAAATTCACAGAGGAAAGGAATCTATTTCCGTTTAATCAAATTGGATTCAGACCATCCATGTCCACACAGGACGTAATGCTGCTTCTAAAACACAAGATTATTGACAAGGCCTCCAGAGACACCAGAGCCGTCCTGGCACTGGACCTAGAAAAGGCCTTCGACAAGGTAACACACTCTCACATACTCGAATCGATTAAAGAAGCAGGTCTAGGAGAAAAATTCTACAAGTACATCAGCTCCTTCCTAAAGGATAGAAAAGCCACTATTCGCCTAGGAGCTCTGGGCTCGAGAACATTCGATCTCGGACCCAGAGGCACTCCGCAAGGGGCAGTCCTCTCCCCGTTTTTATTTAACTTATCCATGAGAGCTCTTTCCCAAAAGCTGGCCGAGATTGAGGGTGTCGGTCACGCCTTCTACGCCGACGACATCACAGTCTGGTGCGAGGGAGGTAGCGACGGGTACATCGAAGAAAAATTACAAAGAGCGATCACAGTCGTTCAGGAGTTTCTTGCGAAGGCAGGACTCTGCCTGTCGGCTAAGAAATCGGAACTGCTACTATACCGACCCACAATCGGTGCAAAGAAAGGGACACCTCCCAATATCTCTATCACCACCGAGACCGGATCCGTCATTCCGGTAGTACACAGAATCAGAATCCTGGGCATGTTCCTGGAAGAGGACGGCAGTAATGACTACACCTTAGAGCGCATCGCTACCAAAGCTGATTCCATGACAAAGTTAATCACGAGGGTGGCCAACAAAAAAGGGGGGCTATCGGAGGATAATCTTAGGCGACTCTTCCACGCCTTCCTAATCAGCCACATTAACTATATAGCCCTGGCCCACAAATGGAGCCGAAGGGACGCGGCTAGGGTAGAAACAATCATTCGCAAGAGCATAAAAAAGGCACTAGGTCTCCCACAGAGCACCAGTACCGAAAGGCTGTTGGAGCTAGGTGTCCACAACACCTTTGAAGAGATAGTCGAGGCGCAACAGATGGCACAAGTTGCAAGACTCGCTTCCACGGAAGCCGGCAGACAGCTACTAGCGCATATCGGTCAAGGTTCGTGCATCACCAAACAGAGGGAGTGCGCGCTCCCCGTCAAAGTCAGAGAAATATATTCAGTATCCCAGATACCTAGAAATATGCACCCTCAGCACAATTACGGCAGACGTAAAGCGAGGGCCAGGGCCCTTCTTAGCCTAGCGGCTAAGATTGAGGACAACGTCGCCTTCGTCGACGCTGCGCAATACGCTGCTTCCAATCATTTTGTTTCGGTGGCTACATCGCTGCGGGGGGAGCTGCTGACGTCGCTTACGCATCAAAATGTGAACGCCGACAAAGCCGAACAGGTGGCTGTAGCCATCGCCATGGCCTCCACGAACCGTTCCACTATCTTCACAGACTCGCGAGCTGCCGTTAGAGCATTCATGAAAGGTTCGGTATGCAAGGAAGCCGCTCGCGTTCTCTCTGCAGCATCTTGGACAGGCAAAAAGCACTTAATCTGGTTCCCCGGTCACATGGGCAGCGATGCTCATGAAGCCGTCCCCAACGCCAATGAACTTGCTCACTCCCAGGCGCGAGATCTCACCCGCCGCGCAGGAAGTGGGCAATCGGAGGCTGGGGGATGGCAATGGCACAGGGACCCTCTCCTTACTTTTAACGAGGTCTGCAAGCACTATCAACTAGGGCGTCGGAAGTTTCCACTTCCACACCCACACCTAAACAGACCACAGGCAATCACCCTGCGAATGCTGCAGACGGAGACGTATCCGTCTCCATTTATTTGTTCAAAATTCCTAGGCGGCATCAACCCGGGCTGTCCGCGCTGTGGACATCCCAGATGCACTCTTAAGCACATGCTCTGGCAGTGCCTCGACTTGTGCGGGGGCTCAGGGTCTCCCTCTTCGGAGGAAGACTGGCTCCGGCTCGTCACCAGCTCCGCGAAGGAAGAGCAACTCAGGGCTGTCCAGAGAGCCCGCGATATCGCCGAGAGTCTCAACCTCCCGGCTCCGTCGTGGGTGCGGCCCGCAGACGCTGCCCCCTAACGGGGACACTCATCGTCTTCTCAGGACCAAAATAAAAGTTCTTTGTCTGTCTGTCTGTCTGTCTGGAGCGAAGTCACATATTTCTCAAACACTCTCTATCCAGGCGAGGCCTACTCCTCACCCTCTTCGGGCTGCTTTATTCTGTCGTATAATAGATTGCCATACGCGGCTGCTGTTGGTCGATAGCTGGCATCAATCAAGCAGGATGTCTGGACAGTGCACTTCTTCCTACTGTTACTGCGGATATTTATCTACGCAGTTTAATAAATATTCTGAAGTAAGCGAACATTTGCGTTCCGAATTTCGATAGGAATTACGTATTTCCGGAAAAAGCTGATTATCGTCCGCTCACTCTCGGCCGCGCTCACCTGCGTAGGAATTGAATTTTGGCCACCCAGCTTACCGGTGTCGTAGCCGTTGGGTCCCGCTAATTTCGACTATATTTGAACACCCAACTCACCTAGAACCACGCGATACTTAAAAGTCAGACCACACGTAAGCTTGTCGGCGCGCACTTACTCCTGCAGGTCGATCCTGGCTAGACGCCTTCGCACACATCGCTTCGCATTGAGCTATACAGAGCTTCAAACTGCGCAAGTTCGATGTGGCTACTATCCGTTGGTTGCACTCTGTCCGATTGCAGTCATCTGCAGGCTGCACTCTGTCCGCGTTACGTGGTGCGAACCAGCTTTGTCCAAGCTGGTGCAGGACGATGCCGGTCGGCACCGCTATAGCACGAACAAACTGCAGCACATGAGCGCGAGCGCGCACTCTAGCCCTGTTATGCACAAAGCAAACGCAGCGCATACGCACTATAGCGTTGCATGCGGCTGCGGTCTGCTACGTGAATACTGCGACCACCGCGGGGTACCGCGACAAGCTCGCTCTCTGTAGTGTACAGAGGCACTAGCTCTCTGAGGACAACTGCATTTGGCGCGTCGTACAAGTGCCGAAATCGCAAATAGTGGCATCTATGTGAACGTCCAACATCGCATTTGAACTGCGCGCTACGGTGAAATGCGGTAGGCGTAGTGTTGTGGGCACTCCCCGCTCCACCGCAGCCTTCGCAGTGCAGGGTATCATCGAAGAAGGAGTGCGAGAATCGCGAAGAGGATCACAGGCGATCTTTGATTCCCGAGAACTCTGCTTCTGCTGAACGCACTAAGTACATTTTGCGGCTATGTATTTCTGGTGGTGGTGGTGGTGGTGGTGGTGGTGAATTGTAGCAACAGGCATGTTTAGCCTGGCTATCAAGGCTGGCAATTGCTCCGCCCGAGCGTCTCGCACAATGCCGCTGAAGGGTTTCACCATATGTCCATCAAACCAGTCTCTCTTAAAAATATGTATTTCTGAAACATGTCTGAGACATGTTAATTCCACATGCAGATTACGACTTCAAAAAAAGAAAAGGGCCCCTTCAATTGTTTTCAGACGAACAGTAAATACAAGTTATTGCTTAACAAAGTTCCGCTGTTCGTTGTTTGGAAAATATTGAGGCACGTACACTATATGAAGTGAAAAAAAAAACTTTATATGAGCAAATACGCATAGAGCGAATGGCGGTAAGAAACCTGCATGGTGGCAGGCAATCTAGAGCGACTCCCACGGATCTAGCCCACAGCTACAGCCTACGAGGCTTGCTCGCCTCCTCTACGGAAGGAAAGAACATCTCGCTTAGTTCGATGGCCCTTTAAGTACACAAGCACTATGTGCGATTTGGCAACCTGTGAGAATGACATCATTTCTTCTGTTCTTCATTGGTCGCTTCTGACACCACTCTCTATATCTGGTGCATCAGCTATCAGTCGAGCCAATGGCCACGTCTATTCGTTATATCACTGCTGCGCCTCTGTGCTGCGATGTTGTAAGTGAAATGGCGGAAGAAAAATAAACAGAGAATAGGCGCTGGCGCAGAACCTTACAAAAACAAAGGCAGGAAAGAAAAGGGATTTTTCTATTCGTAGTTTAATGGAAAATAAGGGAGGAGGGGGGGGGGTCGAAGGGCGGAGCACACAAGCTGGTTATGGAGCGGTGTTGTTGCAAAGTGGAAGCGGGCACACACTCCATCGGCGAGCAATCGACAAGCTGGAAATGCTCGCCGCGGGCCCGACGCCGCGGCAACGGCTTGCCACCAGCAGGCAGCTGTGCTCCTCTCAGGCCTCCAGCGCACGCCAATAGACGCAGCGGCGCACACACGCACACGATGTAGCGGCAACCTCGGTGTTTCTCCGTCTCTTCACTTGTACCTCCCCTACACCGCGCTATAGCGAAGCCTGTAAGCAATAAAGCGCGAAGTTTGCGGGTTGTGGAGACAGTGGAGTTGAGGTGCGCCCTCAATAAAAGCGATCTCCTTGCTCCCGACTCGTTCTCCCAAGACGCCCAGGGGGAAATAAGGCGAGAGGAGGGGACGCCTGTAGAGGTAAGAACTACAAGCAACGGCGAGCTGCCGAGCGCCGACAGCCCACCCTCCCTCATCTCTCCTTTCCCAACGAAGAATGAAAAAGTGCGCCCATATAAGAACGGCACCCTCGGTAAACAAACATCGGTGGGAAGGGGGGACGACCGCGAAACGCTCGTAAGAATTTCCAATCTCCCTTGAAGGAGCAGCAGCAGCGCTCGCGCGGTAGCGGGTCCCTGTTTGTGAACGTAATGTACAACGGGTACGCAACTATTTTTTTTCTCAACCTTTCCTCTCTCTATTTGTCTTGCGTCGCCATCTTCGTCTCTGCATCGCACGAAAGTGAAGCAACGGCGCCCGCCACCACTGCTTCGGGAATCCGCACGATGGGCTCGTGGGCGCCTTCGACGGTTAGCCGCCAACCTCGGGGAATGCGGCGCGTGCGCATGGTATGTTTGTGTGCGTGTGTTACTTCTGGTCTTTCTTAACCATATGTATCGCAGTGAGGAATATGTGCGTATGTGTGCCCATGTGTAAGTGTGCGTGCGCGCGTGTTTCATGTGCGTGTGTACGATCACCCTCCACATAAAGCATAAGTCCAACACACCTCCAGGTTCTCAACATTAAGTCAGCATCTCTTTTTTTTATATCATATACCAGTAGACGTCTATGAAAAGCGACCGCTCACGTTTCTTCCGTGTCTAAAATCGCAGGACAGTTCTCTTCGGCGCTTTTCCTACGCAGACGTTAAACGTCAGAAGAGACAACTTTGGTGAAGATCCTTCCCAATAACCTTTCAGTTTAACGGTACATCAACGCTTTTACGTCAGATTCTGAAGAGCGTAAAGGCGAGTTCTTGTCTTATTACGCTGACAAAAAGCTGTCTTCACAGACGTCGAGGTAGACAATTCTATTCGCTGGAACGGACTCGGAACGTAACCCTGAGCTCAAGACATTCTACTTCAGTTTGACGGTCCTGAGTCAAGCTAAGAAAACAAAAGGCCAAAGCGAGTGAAGACAAGGTGATGCAGCTTCACTAAAATGGGAATTCCATGGCTAGTTGACATCTTTTATTAAGTGCCAAGATACGAACGCTTGACAGCAGTGAAGAGGTTTGATAGACTGGACGACCAGAGATGGTCAATATGGTGGAAAGTTCTGGCATTTAGCCTGCACGAAGGAATTTATAGCTTCCTTCCAAAAACATCAGTTCAAGTAAAAATAAAAAAAAGAGCCAAGGTGTTTCAAAAAGCCGTAAGTCAGTCCGCTGAGTTGAGATGCAGCACTACGCAGGCTGTCCCATGGCGTTCCTTCGCAGACGCGCCGAGACAGCCGGCCCGCTTCTGCGGCCAGTTAAAGGAACGTATCGATCGCTTCCGCTTGCGGTGCCACAGACATTTTCAAAGAGGCAGAAACTATCGGGCAAAGCGAACGCTTTCGATGGAGGAGCACTGTATACTTGACAAATAAAAACAAGATCTTGGCACACGGCCATCAAAATAGTTCGCTTAGACGCGCCAGATTGAGAGTTCACAGCAGAGCTCTCCTCTTATTTGGGACCGTGAGTTGGCGAGTGCTTAAAATGCGTCGAAGAAAGTGCGGCTATGCGGTAGCCGCAAACTTCCGTGCATTTTCCCAATTTGTGCTCGTTTGGCCGAATGCCATACCTAAATGTAGACGCTTCACACTTCCATACTGATGAGCGCAATTCAAATTGGTCATTTGCGCTTCCAGTTTCGCATATAAGTAGATGTGGATATATTAACCGCTCTAGCTGGACTATTAGCGCTGATATCGTAATTGTCCTTATTTGCATAGCTCCTCAAGTATATTAGAGTGTTGCGAAGACTCGGCACCATTTACAGCGGAGCTGTGTATGTCTACCTTCCCACACATTTTTCAATGTACGTGCCTCAAAACTCCTGTGACCTCTATGAGGAAGCAAATTAAACCAGTAAGGCATGTAGTGACGCCTGGCGTAGCAAGAGGAAAGCTAAGAAACCATTCGATGTATAGTTTCATACAATAATTACTAGAGAAAACACTGACGCTATTGTCTACGAGAGCCGATATCGCGGCGGTTCAGCCAGCATGGTAATTACGCGTGGAGGAAGGAAAGCGTAGGAGAGGCCCCGGCCAGCACGGACGTGATTGAAAAAGTGTGGCGGAAGTCACGTGCTGTTCTTCGCAAAGGAGCGCTGGAACCGATACGCCAAACGTCAACGTTTCCATAGCAACTGCAGTCTGAAAATCTCGCTGCTGTTATCGGCCTCTGAAGAGTTAGACAAAATTTTTCAGCCCGTGTATTTCTCGCAGCGCATTCCGTTTGCGAGACTAGCTGACTTTGGAGCGTGGTGTGTAAGCTTAACGTTGTGTTTTGAGTCTATGAGTGTGAGTATCACCCAGCGGCATAGACACTCAAGTAATTAGGGCGCGGTTCTTCGTCGTCTTCTTCAACGTGCCACGGAAAAACACAGGAGCGCGTCTGCTTCACTAAAACTGTTGCAGAAGTTTCGTAGGCTTTGTTCTGACGCGCGTCGGCGGCACGCACTTTTCGTAGCAATGCAAGCTCAATGCAACTTCCGATGGCTCGTAGCAATGCTAGTTCAAAGTTCGCGCCTATCTGCTCCGGCGAATTGATTGGAGTCGCAAAGGGAGATGGCACCCCAACATGGCTGCACTTCCGGCTTCAAAAACGTGACGTAAGGGCCTCTCCTATAATGGGTGTCTTCCAGCTTGGAGGCCACGTAAAGGAACGCGTTCCGAGCCGTCTGGAGAACGTACGGAAGACACTTCTGCGACGTGACGCCACCTCGCGGCGACAAGAAAAAGTTCAGAAAAGCACACATCAGTTCTGTACTTCAGCGCCTGCGAACCTATAAAAAAACACGAGGTAGCTCATACATTAAGGGCGTAGGACAGCGTGTCTACGTTTTCTTGTGCGCATACAACCTTCCTGTCATCTTTTCAAGCGACCTGCTCATCCGCCACCTTGTTTGGACAGGAAAGTAGCCTGCATCGTTTTTGACTTCGATGCTGTCTTCGCGAAGCTGTCTACTTTGACGTTTTCGTGATTATTGGAACGAGACATAAGATGGCCCCTGTCCGCTTAGCCGTCTATTTTGCCATCTACGGCGAGTTTTGGAACACAGCCTTTCTTTCTTTCTTCCATGGGAATTAGGGAAGTACATGGATTTGCCTAAACTTCGTTCTTCTGGCTTTAAAAGTCTCTTCGATTTTGTAAATTTGTCATATTCAACAACGTACTCTGTAATAAACAATTAAATAAAACTTATTAAAGTCATCCGCCGGCAGGATTCCAACACAGGATCTACAATCGAGCACAGAAGACCGACATTGAAACCATTACGCCTCGAACGCATTTTTTTTTTATTGTGCCTCAACAAGTGGCATAGAACGGCCTTATGAATTTCGGTCAAGCCAGCGTCTTGAGACGCTTGGCGCGTTTGAATTTGGACATTTCGCCAGGTTGAGTCGCTATTAGTAGCGATTGTGCGTGTTCGCAGAGTATTCTACAGACACGGAAGGGAAAAGTCCCAACATAAGTAAACTTTTACACTCAGTGGTGTGCTTTGTCTTTTTTACAGCTCCGCTGGAAGATGAGAACTCAGATGAGAACGCCCAAAGAGCTCGTCGGAACATAGCGTTGTTTTATACTTCAAGATAACGGGACGTTTACTGTAAGTCTTCCACAAGCGCTGAAATAATCACGGTTCTTTTCTGTATACTTTAGTTTTCTTGCTCTTGAAGTCATTTTAGTTTCCTGGGAAATAACAAGAATAAAAACAGAGCAGGGGCGCTATAACGTAAAGCTATTCCAAACTTTTCTATTCCAATTCTGCAATCAGCCCTCCACGACTGGTCAAAAAATTTCCGGGCCACCACCCACTGCATCTTTCGGTCCCTCGACGTCACAAAACGGCGAAAACTCACTGCGTCAAAGTGACGTGCACGCGTTAAAGATGCATTACTATGCCGAACAAAACTGAAAATTTTTCTGAATAGCCACCGGAGGCTGCCCCTTCCCGAAAGGAATAGAAGATGGCGGCCCGCCGATCGCTGTGGCACTGGCTACTATGAGTTGCCGGGAAGCATAGACTTATTTGCGTATAATAAAATATTTTGCGTGGCAGTACACCGTTACCGAGACCTTTCTGCACGTATGCGACATTGCTCGGCCAACTTTACTTTGCTGAGTATCCATTTTAGCGGCATTTTTAACCTTCCGTAGCATGCCGCCGCGACTTCCGACCAGCCACCGCAAGCTAAGTAAGGCGAAGTGGACCAATCGCGAACGCCAGCACCGCTCTCCTCGTCCGGTTTTCTACTTTCACTGTGTTGGCTCGGCCCCATCGAAACTATCTCCACTTGCGCGTGCTCCTCGCCTCTTCTCAGTCAATTAGATAAGAAAAACTGCTCAATGTAGGCAATGCTATTCGCTTTGAAAGCAAAAGAAAGTGACACCCTATGAACCATAAGCACGTTTAATTGGGCTTTTCAAACAACGCTGCGAGTTGCAACCCTACGCCTGCGTCGGTGGTTGCCTAAGTGTGACGTCAGGAGATTGGAATAAAAACAAATTGGTATAGTTTTACGTAATAGGGCCCCAGAATACAGGAGGAAGGAACCAAGTTATAAAATATTGTAAGTGTGCGTCGAAGCGTCTTCCTTTTGAGAACACGCCATTTTTAAATCCATTTACGTCGCAATAGCGCCCGCGATTCCCTTGGATCATTCGTTTCGATTGCACGAATCACGTACACCGCCCTTTTAAAACCGTGTTTCGGTTACCGTTTTCGGTTTCCATACATCACGCTGCTTTATTACGATTAGTGCTGACGCTACTATATTTCGTTTCTTGCACCATGGAGGGCCGCGAGGCGTCCAGAACTCCGCTATTCGTACCGCCGAACTGGGTCCCTGTATATAAAATAGACTCTCGGTTTTCTGGGAAGCTTTTACCCCGGCGTAATACGATGCATTCAACACGGTCCAGCGAATAGCTGGGGCTTACGCAATCCACATTTTTATCGTGTGTGTGTGTGTGTTTGTGTATATATATATATATATATATATATATATATATATATATATATATATATATATATATATATATATATATATATATATATATATATATATATTTAAGTAGACATTGGATGCGTGCCCCTCAACTCGTGGGAACTCAGGCAAAAGTAACATCCACGAAAGCCCTCGCGAGGCGTATGGTGTGTGCCGGGGCGAATAAGCGAACCACGTTTGCTTTTATGAGAACGTATGGCTCTGGTTTTGCCAACGTATTTGTGAGAGTGCCTCCATACTGACCTGCTCGAGCGTGAGTCAGGAAAAAAAGGAAATTTCATTCGGGGCGGCTTCCATACCGGCATTCGAATTGAGCAGTGCGCGCTCTTCGCCCTCGCTGCGGTCTATATAGAGACAAATGTCTCGTGAAAGTGGTCGCTGTCTACCTCTTAAGAAGAGATGCGTCTCAAGTTTCAAAGCGCGCATCGATGCCGCCAAATCCATCTGTCTGTTTTCTGTATCTCTAAAGAAGAGAAATAAATAAAAATAAATTGGAAAACGAGGAAAGCCACGTACATGTTCGAGTCGGTACAGAAACGCCACAGCGAAAGAGCCTCTGAAGTTTCAAGAAACGCGCCCCGCTACGTCAATCGTGCATATATATCAACAGGTCGAAGTGCGGAGAAACGTTCAGTTGATGGCGAGTCCTCCTCTAAAGGGGCGTTGAGAATGATTCTACGCGGAATGCAATGGTGTTCAGCCATCTTCTCCGTCAAGTCTATACGCCATTTTACTTGGGCATAGGGAATGCACGTGCAAACCTCCAAGAAACTTCCGAAATTCGCGACCAGAACGTTCTTGGCCTTCTTGAACCACCCAAGCACTCCAAATATTTCATGCATGCCTTCTCCATACGCGCTCATTTCAGCACCGTTCCCGTCTTGATTTCGTCGCTTACACAGCATCCCTAGGCGGCAGGTGTCTTTGAAAGCTTACGGAAAACGACGAGGCTCGCTTGCCTGATCCTTTGAGAGTTTATGGTAATGCGCCGCGCCTGGCGTCTTAAACAGACACGAGGGTTTCGATAACCGCAGGGGTTTCTTCTTCGTATACAGGCCTGCGCGCAAATTTAGACCTCCCAGGGTTGCTTTACACAGCTGGAAAATATGAGCAAACAAAATGGGCTCCATAAGTACGATGAATTTGCGGTACCTTTCCAGCGAGAGAAAGCAGAAGCAGGTTCTTGCGTGCCAGATGTTTCTTCTTCGCCTCCGGAAAATTGGCAGGTACCGATTTCAATGGGTCGGCTGCCAGAGAGAGTGGGAGTTCGCCTTTGTCGTCGCGCGTCTGCATCTCTTGTGTAAATACGGAAGCGCGAATATGCAGTCGCTACTCTTTGTGCAAACCTTGCGTGGGGTGCGTACTGCGTCGTCCCTGGTTCGGTGAAACTGAAGCAAATAACCACCTTGTCAGGATGTAAGAAGCTTGCACAGTGCATGGCTGTGTTGAGGCGATCACGCATTGCATCTGCACCGGCTGTCACTCTTCACTGTGGAACGCGAAATGCTGATAAATGTTAAAGGAACATCGATGTCTTTAGCCACAAATTTTGAGGGCTTATTTCTAGAAACTGCTGCAAAGCACAGGACCGACTTCTGATAAATGAATATTATTTCATTATTGCACGATCGACTTCGATTCCGCATTTGTGACAAGCGCTCTAGGTTGATTAATGACACAGTTACTTAGCGAAGTTTTGGCGATTAGCTAACATCAGCCTGCCGTTTGTCTTGCAACTATAGTACCCTCTTTTTAAAGTATAGTGCAGCTGATATGACAAAATTGCAATATCTACAGAAGGAAATGTTTAAAAGTATATTTCCACTAAAATAGACAATCCCGTTAATACTATACTCTAATATACGAGCTCAGAGCAAGAAATATTACTCGAGGTGTGTCATTAGCTCCTCTTAGGCCTGCATCTTCTGGAATCGTGAGCCTAATCAAGGGTCAACGCAATCAACGTCTCATCCTCATTCCCATCTCCCGCCGCCTCTCCCCATCACAAGACCCAGTAGCCCCACAGAGAGGGCCGGATTGAAATCCTCCTCATCATCACCACCGTCATCTTTTTATGCCCACTGCAGGACGAACGCCTCTCCCAGCGATCTCCAAAACCTTGCTTTGGCTGGTTCCACCTTGCGCCTGCGAATTTCCTGATTTCATCACCACTCCCAATTTTCTGCCGTCCTCGACTGCGCTTCCCTTACCTTGGCACCCATTCTGCAACTCTAACGTCAGACTCTCCAGTGTGCCTTGAATAGACTAGATGACTGGCTATTTACAGAAGCAAAGATCTTGGGAGCCCGGCCTCACAGTTCATTAGCCCAGAAAGCAGTTCGAGCGCTTCTTCACTACCTGAGGGCAACATGCTTGAGTGCCAGACTATAGACATCCTACACCGAACTTAGTGCATGTGAAAGTGCGGTATATACTCATGTTCTTTCTCTCTCTCTCTCTCTCCATTCCCCTTGCTTCTTTGTTAACCTCGAAGTTTCTACCCCATATATTAGCACCGGTAGGATTGGAGTAAATGTTTTTTATTGCTCTTTCTTATGTCTGCAATGTGGTTTGGGAGCGCACACCAAGTGTACTGCCTTCCTTCTTCTCCTTAAGAGGGAGTGAGGCATAGTAAGGCAACCATACAGCGGTGTTCTGACTTAGCCGCCATGCTGAATAAACATGCATTGCTTCTATGTTGTATGCGGTTTTCAAAAATATGAATACAGTTGTCTTTTCACCCGGTCGCACGGGAAGCACAAAGGTCTTGAAGCGTGCGATAGGGGAGCGCATGTTTTTTGTTGACGCCCAAATAGAAGCAAACGACCATTGCCAGAGGCCAAAATCTCGAGGAAGCAAAGCACGGCGAAACTTCGGGCGACTGCAGTTTGACGGGAGGGAAACGTAAACGCACTGCAGTGCTGAAAAGAAAAGCGCTTCACCGCCGTCCCTTCGTAAGCGCGAAAAGAAAGATTTACAAGGAATGGAAGTAACTCCATTTATTACGAGAGAAGGCGGGACGAGCAATTGGATCAAGCGCGTTCAACCGTCAACGCCCGCTTCAGTTCTCGAGAGTGAAGTAAAAAAAAAAAAGATGCGAGAAAAGTAAGAAAAGCCAGACGCGGCAGTCACTCAAGAAACAAAATGGAGAAATCCTGCATGGGCTGTGCGAGTTCAAGGACAGACGCGTAGGGCCGCTGGCTGCGGAGAAAGCGGCAACATATTATGGCTTGGTATAGGAGGTGAAAAAGACTAGAAAAACTCAGACAGCACTTACGATACGAACAAAAAAAAAAGAAAGGCGGGAACGAAAGGAAGCAGCTTGTATACAAGTGCACATGCAGACATGGTTCACTCGCGTGTACCTGTACAATGAGATCCTTTTTAAAAAAATTTGTTGTCATTGTGTAGAGACTTCCGCCTCTGAATGCGAAATTCGAACGGCGTACTGAGCATCAAATTTGATTACGAATATCTCGGAGCAGAACCGCTCCAGAAGAATCAAACAAATTAAGTTGCCTTCAAATGTAACATCTCAGCATATCATATACCACGATCGTGAAATTTAAAATGTTATTAAAAATTTATTTATTATGCACCTGCTGACTCTGCTCGTTCGCAAAATTTGTATCTGCCAAAGTGCGTAAAGCATCTGTGGAAGCAACATTTGCCTAGATATAACATAGCGGTCCCATTAAAATTACTGGCACTTTAACTTTGAAGATCTTGTGGTACTGGCGAATACAGTCGGCGAATGGAAAACGGCGCTTAAAGGACGGAGAGCTTTGTGAATTTGTTCCGGGTGTTATAGTCATACAAGGAGGCAATTTAAAGCAGCTAATTTCGTTAAGAACTTCTTTATAACGGTCGTTTAGAATCCGTATTGATTGCACTAGCGGTATTTACATATGCAATTCTGAATGGAGAAATATATTTGTAACTGAGATGGAGAAAACTGGCAAAGTAGGTCTCCTAAGGAGCGCTATACCAATATCTGGACTACTGTTTATAAAAAAAAGAAAATAGTCAGTGGGGGGAGACGAGATGAAAATAACAAATAACAACTTTAATAAGGCATACACTGCGTACACTATATATAACACAAGTAGCAAGCATGCAAGCAGTTTGGCCACGTGCATCACTGGCGGAAGCGCGGCCTATAGTTATTCGACACAGTCACTATATCACGTTAGGAGAACACCACATAAAAACCTTGCACATAAACCTAACAAGTGGAGCTAACTGGCCTTCAGAGGTAGTCCATCAGACTGCTTGCTGTCCACTATGAGGTCGCGAAGGGCACCGACAGTTCGCCTCTGATTATCAGGGCACTGCCGCAGTTCAAGCACTTTGCTCACTGATAGAGGGCATCCACCAAGAAGGTTCAAACATTTGCGCAGTACTACTTCTGCTTCCATCGCGGGTGTTCTATATGTTTCAGTCTTGCAATTAGAAACGAAGCAAAGCAACGCAAACAAACTGTTTGCGGCTAAGGCGTTTTCTTGAAAGATGTTATGCGGAATATGAAACCACCTCCTGCTGTGCTGCTGAACAACATGGCGGCGGCGACTTCGGAGGCACGCAATGTACTGTCACTTTCAACGGGCTGCACAGACTGAGCCAATCGGACTGCAATAAGCAAACAGCGCCATGCGCAACGACAACTATGCGCGATGCCGCGAACGTGCGGGCGACGCACTTGTGCGTGTGAATGGGTGACTAATGAACCCCAAGGCTAAAGGCGGCGCGGCGACGTCAATGAACGGAGCAATTAGCTGCGTGCGCGCCCGAGGCATTGTGCATGCAAACTGACCAGGCCACGCCGCGAAACAGTACAAATGCGTCCGCTTCGTCGTACCTGTAACAAATATATCGCGTTTTGTTCCTTAGTGTGGACTTGTTTGTATAAACTTTGGTGCTAGGAACAGTGGGAAAGTGGCCTTCGCTCTGTGCCTGGGCGCGCAATTTCGCGCGGAAGTTCTTCCGAGCAACAAGTAAAGCATAACGAACGTGTCGATGCGCACGCTCTTGGTACTGAGTGCAACTTTCTTTCCAAAGCTCCACCGCATCGATGAATGCAGCCATCGCGTGACGTATAGCCGAGTATAGACGACCGTACTTGCGGTGGCAGCGAAAATTTTCCTACTTCCATATGTCACTTGTTCTGCGACTCAAACAAGGGCTATGTGGTTTTGCTTCTACATAATTCTCTTAAGGCTGCTCATCAGAGAAGTAGGATTTGCTGAATAAATTATTTAATTATAGCGTTGAAGAAGAAGAAGAAGAAGAAGAAGAAGAAGAAGAAGAAGAAGAAGAAGAAGAAGAACAAGAACAACAACAACAACAACAACGACGACGACGACGACAAATAGGTTACACAACGCCCCCCTCCCCTCCCCTTCTCCCAGAATCTCCGCCGGAATCGGCAGTCATGCTTTATACTATATGTCATCAATGCCACATCTGAAACAAGATATATGCCCCGCAATCCCAATGCTTTCTATCAAGACGTATTTCACCAGCGAATGCTTGTTTCGATGCTTGTGTAACCAGCTCACGGATAAAACTGCGCGATCTCTGTCGCGATCTCTGTCCGAGGATCGTTTCTTCTAAACAATACACCGACCAATATACGTTTCTTCACAAATGGGGGTACCATAAGGGCCATGAATAAAATATTCTAAAATATATTTCCGGCGCCTTGCGTAAAGGACGATGGAAAAAAATTTGGTCTGGTAAGACATGGAGCGAGCCGCACACGACGCACGAAATGCACGTTGTATAACTCTTACATAAGGCGACGCATGGGAATGGCGGGTAATTTAATTCGCGAAGGCCCCGCACCTTATCCGTGTCACGGCGTCTGCGTGGCAAGTCAGAGCGTAGACGGCTACACGCTCGTCGAGGTCTACTCCGTCTCGGAATCCAATAACAGGAGAAAGCGGCGTATTACATTCCCAACGCGAACGCCTTTCTGAGAAGGTTTCTTTTTGTCTTCTTTTGAGTAAGCGCGGACTTCACAACAAACACCAGCAAGTCACAGCAAGTGTGCTGTTATTTGCTGAATCTTGTCACATGGTGTGTGTGTTTTTTTTAAATAAGATTCTGCTGTCGCTTGCCGTATCTTGAAACAGGGTTGTTTTTATTTGCAATAATATTTACAAAATACCTGCTGACTGCATCACCAGCTTTAGCGTCGCCGGTTACTTTCGTTTCGTCGCCATGCAACAACGCGCTAGTGGATTCCCTATAGCGTACTTCTGCATTTCTCAAGGTTTGCTTCATTCCGCTGCAACAACGCCGCGCATGTACATCGTTCGGGCCTGCACATGAAAACACACGCTCCGCCACCTTGTCTAACGGTCCACGTGCTATACTATGGCTCAGGCCATGGTGTTAAAACTTCCGGGATGTCTCATACCAGCAGGTTCTCTGTATACGCTCGGCCCGACTGAGCGACAACGAGCTTAAACACACTTCTTGAACTGACAGAAAAACGCAAAACGCAAATCAACTACTTGCACAAAATGAACAAAAGTTTATAACTGTATGGTGGGGGTCCCTAACTTTCTTTTTCTTTCTCGGTTCTTTACTTGAAATTATTGCATCACTTGGCGCAGCACTGCCAATTGAGGGAATCAGGCGCCAAGATCTGCTTGAAGACAAATAAAGTTAAACAAAAGACAGGAATAAAATTAAAGAAAAGACAGGAAAGCCAGCAAAGTACTAGTCAAAAGAATGAGAGTAGTTCTGTCTTCTAAAGAAGCGAAGGATCACGACGTAGCACCTCGCATTCTGCTAGATGCCATACATTTGCAAACGCTTACAAAATTCTGTTTTATTTTGTCCCCTATAACTGCGCGAATTCCGTTCTATAACGCCAGCTCGTCGATTGTGTCGTGCCATATCCGCCGTGGTTGCATAATGGCTATAGTGTCGGGCTGCTAAGCACGACGTCGCGGTATCGAATACCGGACACAGCGGCCGGATTTCGAAAGGGGCGAAATGCGAAAACACCCGTGTAGTCAGATTTAGGCACACGTTAAAGAACCCCAGGTGGTCCAAGTTATACCGGAGTGCCTCATAATCAGATCGTAGTTCTGGCACAAGAAAAAAAAAAGAAAACAGTCGTGGCACTTGAAACCAGCACAAAAGACGCTGGAGGACCCGACAGCGTCGAAGAATGGGTCAAGCTGCGCCGCCCGTGATGTACTGCTCTTCTGAAAACAGCGATAGGCTTTTCTCGATCGAGGCAGACGGTGTGCCATTAGATCCCTCGTCTTGTAGCGACACGAGGCCAGGTCACACTTTGCTAATTATCCGTTGCAACAGATGACCTATAGGTCAACAGCAGCACTAAAGGCATTATAAAGTACTTCCTTGAATTCGTTCCCTTTGTAATATCTACTACTGCTATTCTTCCCTTTTTTAATTTTCCTATGTAGTCGTTACACTCTCAGCCTTCGTTCGCTTCCTTGCGCCCAATGAACGAACGATGCAACGGTCACCCTTGGCGCTTGCCCTCGTTTTAGTCCCGTAATAATGCTTATTCTGACAACATCCTAAAAATCAGCATTATGGCAGTAAATAAGCAAGCCCAGTGACCCGCTTTAAAAGTTCTTTTCAAGCAGGTGCTGCGAGTAAAAAATTCGAGTGCCGTTGCACGCGTTCGTTGCGAGCTTGTGAAGACAGGGAGATAAGAAGAAAAAAAGGAAGTGCTTTGACAGGGTGCTGAGAAGCCGAGGGGCTTAGACGTCACCTTGCGATGCTCCCAGCAATATATTAGAAGCCCCTCCCATGTATTTGTTCTTGAGCCATTTCTTCGCCTCTCTCTGCTATTGGTATCCCCGTCGGTCTTCAGACGCTGGCTTCCATCATCCCGACGAGTCGCTCGCCCGTAATCCCAGCTGAAGCAGGCATGCAGCATACAGAAGCGGAAGCGACTCCCACATTGTCTAGAAGGGCGCGGCAGTACGGTACCCGCATCACCGTCTCCTCTCCGCCATAAGACACAGCCTAGTGGGCGAGCCAGCGGAGAGTGTTGTGGAAGGGTGTCGGTTCAAGCGACGTGACTTGCCGGGAAGCACTCTCATCAGTGTATGGAGGCGACGCGGACGGAACGACGCGCTGTCAGCACGATCTCTCGCAACTCAAACGCTGCTCCCAGTCACGAGACACGCCTTACCCTTCCTGCAGGGGAGAACTACGAACGCCGCCTTAGGCCGAAGAAAGATTAGATGAAGTTGGATAGAAGGGTGCGAGTGGGGAAGAGGATGGAAGCTTGACGGGCGAGGCAAGCAGCACAGGGTACAGCAGATGTTACCGAAATGGCGGAAGGGGCCTGCGTCACGCAGTTCCTCTCCGCTGCCGGGTTCGGGGTCAAAACGCACGTTCGGCGAACATTGCTATTTCATCAGCCGTACACAAAGGAAAGCGGCGAATAGCGGCGAAGGAAAAGGCGAGACCTCTCGCGACTGTACGACGGCGGCGGCAGCAGCCGCCTGTAATCCAATCTCTCCGGCGAGCCGGAAACAATAGCGCTCCGGGAGGTCCGAGGCGCTCGCGTCTCACGCCCCGCCAAGGAGCGATCGAGAGAAGAACGCTGCGAGTACGAGGGCACCGCCGTTGTGTGTGTATACGTGTATATATTATATACGCGGCTCACACTATCGCAACGGCAGCGTCTGGACAGTACAGCTCCGGATCCCAATCTGTATAACGCCCTACACGTCGAAGACAAAGACGTTAGCATCAGCCAGCGGCGCTCGTTTCTTTATTATTCTTTTCTACCTCCCTTATTACTCGGTCTTTAGACAGGCCATTGCGCGGGTCTCCTCGATCGCAGTTGCCCCAGGCAGTGTGGTCCCCGCTGCGTAGAGTTCTGGCTCTTCCGCTCGGCGCGATCCGCACCAAGCTGTAGGCGCCATCAATGAAGAAAAGAAGGGTTCTCCGCTCCACTCGGTCTTCACCAGCCGAGGCCCGGCTTATTCATTTGCTCGCCGGCAGCGCAAGAGCAGGCTACGTGGAAGGCGCGCCTAACGGCAAGTGTGCGCGGGGGTTACCGGCCGGAAAGTATTTCTTTGGCCGTCGCTGTTTTCCTACCGCGATGGCGTTCGACGCTTCGGGCCAGGATATTACCGCCGCCAGGAGCGCGCTTCATCGACCAATCGCGGGGAGCCGCGCGCGCGCTATTTTCAGGGCGCGATTCCTTTATAGTACGCCCGCGGGGTCGTGAGCCAATCGCTGCTCCCGAACTTATTACGACCCGCGTTCTTCTTGCTGCGTGTCTTCTCTGCACCGTCCTCACTACCATGGCACCGCGCGGCGGCCTGCAGCTGCACCTTAAGAAAAAAGATGGCAACACCTTTTGCTGGAGTAACTTCTTGCACCGTATTCGACAACATGAAAGAGACAGCGCTTCAAGACGCGAAGGAACGAACATATCACCGTTTCGCCATAAGCGCGGAGCAATGAATGCGATGGCAACGTATTAGAATAATAGACAAAGTGTAAGATTCGGTAGCAGTATCAATTGCAGTAAACGTAAGCTAAGTAAAAACTAGCTGTTGTGCTAGGGGTCCTCTGTTTGAATCCTGAAATCGGAAAATTTCATATATGTTTATTAATTAAAGCCAACGTCTTTCTTCGTGACTTTACAACAACTTTGTCGTATCGGGTATGTTTCAAACCTCTTTCCTGGACCGATCCCGGAAGTAGTGCACAGCCGTGCCTATAAAGTTACATCATTTTGAGGTTTGAGCTTTGTTATTGTTTCGCACTTTTAATATTTAAGTCTGAGAAGATTTAAGATAAAAGGCATGCGCTGTCGGAGTTTTGTTTCATGACATTTGTTTGTGGGCTGTGTAAGAGCTGGTGTCGGACATGTCAAAAGGGGTAGCTGGCCCATGCCGTCGTCCGGCTCATCCACGCTAAGGACGTTGTTGAAGGGAGGAACATGTTCTCATTGAGAAAGAACGAGGAGTACTCGGTTTATTTACAATATCTACATGAGGAGACGAGAACGTTACGTCTCATCAGGCTAGCATGACTGAATCGAAGCACACAGAGGAGCCGAAAAAGTCCGATTAAATCCCTTCTATCCTTCCTAGATTCCTAGGGCAGGGAAATCTGCCATCCCACCTTCCTCTAATCGGAGCGTCCAATGTTGCCGAAGGATCCGCGTTTGAGGGCGAGGGTGCACGCAATCACTCCGGCACCTTTGTTCACTGAACACTCAGAAAGGAGGGAAGCTTCGTAGAGAGGGATCGTCACGCTTGACTCAAACTGACGCGTTTTGGTTCCTGGGATGACCCAGCAATTAGCTGGAGCATCTACCAAAAGACCGTGGCGGTTACCGGAGTCCATGAGGAAACGCCGCTCTTTTTCAGGGGTTTCTTGCTCTCATCGCCGGTGACGGCGACAGCGAACCACCAAACAACACTCGATCCGCCAAACGTGTCTCGCCTTGTTCTTGCCGCAGGTGTGTCCGAGGGGACGCTTTGTTAGCAGAGAGGCAGCTTTGCTTGGACGCTTTGTGGTGCAGGAGAGGCTAGAAGGTCACTACCCCCTCTGGCGTTCAGCTGCCATTCTCAGAATTCTGAGTAATAATTTTATCAAGAATGTAAGACCTGGTATGAGTAACGTTAGTGATGGAATGGTGTGGCAATATAACCTGCACTATACCACGTGTCATATAGCATGGCGTGCCATATAGCTTACATACATTTAAATATATATATAGAACCTCACGGCGACGCCGACGCCGGTGGCAAAAATTTGCTTTTAGTGTACATATAATTGCTATCGCAATAACAAAGGAGTACACAGACACGGTGTCTGTGTGATGGTAAGGTGCCACTCCTTGTTTCGTTCCTCCTGATAACACTGTTTGCTTCTTCTTCTTCTTCTTTGACAGTTCCGTTATACCCTGCCTTTATTTCAATTATGCGTCGATAGAGGTGATCTCGATGAATGGACGGCGACACCGGCGTTTTACCCGAGATCATACCGCACTGGAAGTCACGTGGTATTCAATGATCACCTAGAGTGGGAGCCCCGACCGGATCGATCTACCGGCGGCGCGTATTCGTGGCGGCGTGCGCTACGTGCGTAACGCGATCGTCACCCAAATTAATATCCCTGACGAGTTCCTGATTCCGACTTGCGGCGAAAGACGCAGGGATCTCCTGTCTGAGACATCTCCAATTACCAATCTCATGAGCGGTTTATGCATACACCGCATTGCCACAAATTTCTCAATAATCAGCCCACGTAATTGCTTGCCGCGTTTCACTGCATCTTTCTTCCCTCGGGAGACCTTGAGTGAGATCGTGGGCTGGCGCCGTGGAAGGAACACGAGGAGACTGAAGTATATTCAGACGAGCAGCGAAAGTTAGAGGGCTTATATACAGCAGGAGGAAGGAAACACACTGAGGAGCGGCCCTACCCGGTCCGCGAGCTAGCAGAAAAGTGCGCAGAAAGTCACGTGGTATTTTTCGCTGTAGCGGCCATGTTGTCGGCACACGATGGCGGTTTATTAGAGTGGTGTGTGCTCATATGCGTGCTGCTCCGTAGACCTCGTATCGTAGTAAAGGCGTCGTATGTGTAGGTTTACGTTAGTGTCCGTGTTTCGTGCCGCCGTGTTAGCCAGACCATGCTCTTTCGGTTATTGTTGTGGTCAGGTGGGACCGGAAGAAGCAAAAAGCATAAAACGAGCACGCGTCCAACGCTGTACACCACGTGTCGCGCCACGGACGGGGGATGATCTGGAAGTATTGTTGCCGTCTTCGGTGAACTCATGCTCACGTGCCATCACAGACTGAAACAATGTATGATAAACGCCTTGTAGGTAAGTGACGGCGGTGCAGTGTTCCTGCTTTTGACAGCGGACGATGCCTTTGCGGCACGTCATGCGGAAGGACGGGAAAGAATTGGCTGCTGTTAAGGGACAAACGCTCCTTACCGCAGGCATCTTGCACGTCTGCCTGAGGGGCGCAGGGAAGGGAAGGCTGGCGGATGCGGTGCACGAACAAAGTACGCCTGGCGTACATGAAACGACCGATGGTTGCGCGTAGCAAGCGCGGTCAACGCGCTAGCCGCACGCATAAGCGCGCACCGTTCGGCACCGCGCGGTCGCTACCACGGAACTTTGTTTCCGTGAAGCTTCATTTACCGAGAGAAGAATACACTTCAAGACGCAATCAGGTATGTCTAAACGTGCTCTATTCTGCCGGCCTCCTCGTCGGCACGCGCTATGGCTCACCGCATCGCCGCGGTGCGCGGCCGCCCGAAACTTGTTCAACAAAGCAAAAGGGTGCCTCAATCCACGACTGGCATACGTGCTTGTTCTCATAAACCGCCGATGGGCAAGCCATGGGTCGCTGGGTCGTGGTGTGCGTAAAGTGTGCTGCCGGTCATGGTCTGTGTATTCTTGGAGTAGAGCGAGAATGCGCAGGTTTATTTTCACAAAATCCGGCAAAAGTAGCGGGGACCGGCTTCATGGTATAATTTCCGCAGTTCGCTGTAAAATTCTTTCAACACTAGGGAGCAATACACCCGCTTTGGTTGCGATATGGTTTTGGCGTTGCGATGCTATACCCGAAGGCGCGGGGTCAAATCCCGGCCGCGGCAGCCGCATTTCGTCGGGGGCGAAATGCGAAAAGACCCGTGTGTCGTGCATTGGGTGCACGTTAAAGACCACCAGGTGGTCAAAATCAATCCGTAGTCCCCCAGTAGGGCGTGTCTCATAACCATATCGTCTGTTTCGCCCATAAAGCACCGGACACTTAGCGCACACTACTTTGATCGGGTCGGTAAGGCGCGCGCTCGTGCGCGCAGAACGGCGTGGTTGCACGCCGGAGGCGAGAATTGTAAACGAGGGAGAAGAATCTGCCCCGACAAGATGGCGCATTAAAGGCAACTTTTGGCGTGCCGAAGGCTTCACAAAGAACGACGTCAGGGCTTCTTGTTTTTGCCTTTCTCCATGCATCAGTGTGTATAGTGTTCGTAGACGACATGGTGAATAGAAAACACTAGAGAGCCGAAAGCGAAATTGACAATATCTACTACACCTTGGTTTAAAACCCGCTGCGGCAATTCAGTGGCTACTGAGTTATGCCGCTGAGCACGAGGTCGCGAGTTCGATTCTCGCCCGTTGAGGGAACCATGATCGACTTAGGTAGACGGTGGACGCTCGTCTACTTAGCTTTAGGTGGACGTTATGGAAACCCAGCTGGTCGAAATTAATCCGGAGCCACCTACTACAGCGTGCCTCACATCTAAATGGTGGTCTTGGCAGAATTTATTCAAAATTAATACACCTTGGTTCACGGAGCTACATAATATACTTTGAGAACGCCGCGTAGTGCTGGTTTGGGTATGCTGTTTATTTCGTTTCTGCAACTCTCTCTTTCTATGCCCTTCCCCTCGTACAGGGTAATCAACCTGAACTGCCTCCGGTTAACCTCGCTGCCTTTGTATTCATTTTTCTTAAATCTTTCTTATCGTGATGCCACCGGTTACCCTTTTAGACTTATATGTGGTCTGAAAGGCTCGGTTTCTTCGTCATAATCACAAACAAAACATCTTAGAGAACCGTCTGGTTCCTAACCCATTATGCTGGCATTCTACCTCTTAACGTCACGCATTTGCCTTTACTTCCGTCGCACATAAAGCGCACATAACCAAGTATTGTGGCGAAGGACGCAAAGGAAGCCACCGCTGTAGTTATATAGCTGGACTGCCGCGTGTGGCATTCTCAGTATTCAGGACTCCTTCTTCCTTTTTTTCTTTCTTTTTTTTTTTGCCTGAGATTTCTTGTTTCGTTCCAATTTCTGTTCATTTCCTCTAATCACGAGTGGCAACAGAAACAGATTTTACGGTTTGTTATAAGACTTATCAAGCAAAATTTTTGAGGTGCGGATTGCTCAAACAGGCAGCTTTCATAGCAGACCCACACAATGCAGAAACAGGCTCTTGCCAGTGAAAACGATATCCACATGGCTGTTGCTCCTGTTATTGCAAAGTATTACGACTACAGCATCACTGCTACAGTATTAGCCGTTAAATATGACCGTTCTGACTTTCTTCCCGAGTCGTCTGTCAGATGGGAGCTTTTGTACGTTGTTTCATTGACATGGAGGTGATAGTCACTATGTCGAGTCAGATTTTATTTATAATATTGTACACAGCGTATTCACGTATATTCAATGATATTTTTTCCCGTCACCAACTCGCTATACACAACTTTCTCGTTAATAATCTGATAAGTTTCCATGTCGTGGATTGTTGCTAACTTTACGGTGTTTTAATAAGAATCTCAATTTCTGTGAGTCACTCTGAACGGTGCACCTATGATGTGATGCTTTCCAATAATATCGCTGCAGCGACATGCATTCAACCCAATGAAGAACGTATATTTTTTTCTATCTCAAATAAAAACAGAGATCTACACAACCAACTGTCTACTAGCTGAATACTTTGATAATGCACGTAATTTCTGAGTCTCATATTATTTGGGTGCACCTTCTGTCTCCGAGGGAGCATCCTTACAGCTAACTTCAGCGAGGAAATGAAGGCAAGGCAAACGAATCCAGGTAGTAGAAGCCCGCAAGAGGAATTGGCTACGGCGCCAAGCTAACCCTAACAGCCCTGTTGTACACGCGGTGCCTCCTTCCTCCCGTCCAAGACAAACAACCTTGCTGCCTCGTTGGCACAGCCTTACAGCGGCTCGAAGGAGAAAAACAACCGACGTGGGCCAATAACTGGCTGGGGCGCAGGGAAAGGCGCCTCAGGTCTAATTAGGCCTAGCGCGCCGACGTCATTAGTCGAGACTGTATGCCCTATCGCACCAGTAAATGCGTGCAGTGCGGTGACGGCTGCGAGTGCGACATAAAGCACAGCGCCACATCGCGAAAGTGTTTCCATTTCGATTCGTTGCTTCAACATTCAAAACACAGTGCGCTAAGATTCGCCGACTAGATTTTCTTTTTCAGTGTGTGCAAATGCTTTTTTTTTAATCGCATGACGCACGCTATAGATCAGTCTGATTATTTTCTATGCCTTGAAACACCAGTGACGCCATCTTTCCGCAGCACCCCGATTCCTCACAGTACATCAAACTTTCTGAAGTCGCTCAGGCCACTGAGAAAAGCGCCCTTAAACACATCCTCTTCCACAATAACACCCATTGTGCACTTATAATGTATGACTAATAATGTGGACTGTAGTCGTATGTGCCGAAACAAAATATGCTCGAGAACCGCCTGGTTCCTAAACCATGCTGCTAGCTTTCTATACCTCTTAACGTCACGCATTTGCCTTTCCGAACAGCCTCTGTTCGCACGTGCACTTTAGGTTTATATTTTTATTAACGCGAAAGCCTTAAGTGCCTCATGGGTCGAAAATCAGTTGTCCGGCGGTATCGAAAAATTGATCGTCAGGCGTTATGGCACTCAATGGCACCAAAATTGATGGTGCCACCCACGACCATTGGAGGGACTCAGAGCCACGACCTCTGGTCCGAGTCGAACCTACGACCATTGGTGGAAATCGTACGCACAACCTTTGGTGTTAAGACAAAGTTAATTAGGGCACTCTAATCCACGAACTTTGGTGGCAGTCCAACCCTCAGCCTTTGGTGAGACCAAAATTCAATGGCACCAAAATTGATCGTGCCACCATTGATGGTCGAACCCACGACCATTGGTTGGAAGTCAAAGCCACGACCTTTGGTGTTAAGACGAAGGTAAGGCACAGTTAATTAAGATATAGTTAATTAAGACACTCGAACCCACGATCTTTGGTGGGAGCCGAACTCTCGACCTTTGGTGGGACAAAAATTCAATGACACCAAAATTTATGGTGCCACCATTCATGATCGAACCTACGACCATTGGTTGGAAGTCAAACCCACGACCTTTGGTGTTAATTAAGGCGAAATTAAGGAACAGTTAATTAAGATATAGTTAATTAAGGTACTCGAACCCACGACCTTTGGTGGGAGGCGAACTGCCGACGTTTGTTGGGACCAAAATTCAATGGCACCAACATTTATGGTGCCACCATTCATGATCGAACCTACGACCATTGGTTGGAAGTCAAACCCACGACCTTTGGTGTTAATTAAGGCGAAATTAAGGCACAGTTAATTAAGATATAGTTAATTAAGGTACTCGAACCCACGACCTTTGGTGGGAGGCGAACTGCCGACGTTTGTTGGGACCAAAATTCAATGGCACCAACATTTATGGTGCCACCATTGATGATCGAACCGACGGCATTTGGCGTTAATTAAGGCACTGATAATTCAGGCATAGTTAATTAAGATAGAGTTAATTAAGGCACTCGAACGACGACCTTTGGTGGGAGAAAACAAGTAATAGAAAGTAACAACGCATTCGTATGAGAATGGCAACTCATTTAATGAATGTCTCATGAGCGCGCAGGCTTTCGCCTTCATCCTCTTTAGCGTATGCTAAAGCGAATGTCAATTTTTCTTTTGCTGGCTTACTTCATCGTATAAGTTTGACTACGACATACCAAGCGCTTCGGGGCTTCGCCTACTCGCACTTACATATAACACAAAGTCAAAATGATTTTCTGCGCCATGAAAAGAGAAATTGTGCAGATTCCGTACACTCTGGAAATCGACGTTATGCGAAGCATCTTGAGGCAGCTGGTTATGCAGCGTTGTTTAGGGTTTCGCAAGGAGTTACCAGGTTGACCGATGCCTTTGTGCAAATCCAGTCCCTGTGTGTGTGACGCGAGTACAGCAAACTAGAATTCACGCGAGAGCGGGTGTGTGTGACGACAGCGGCTAGACTACGACGACGGTAACGACAATTGCATGACTTCTACGAACGCTCGAACTCATGTGAACGAGTGACATGGACGTGCGAGAGCCGTGATGACACTGCCATAGCGCAATTCGGTACTGCGTTGTCGTACTCGGACACTATGTGTACCAGGAAAGAGCAGGCCATGCTATGCATTTATGGTATTCATGCCGATAATTTTATAACATGCATGTCATGACATGTCATAACTGCTACACATGCATGTCGCTGCACGCATATCCAGAATATAGCCAATTAAATATCCACCCCGGTGACTTAGCAGTTATGGTGTTGCGTTGCTAAGCAGGAGGTCACGGGATCAAATCCCGGCCGCGGCGGCCGCATTTTCGATGGGCGATAAATGCAAAAACGCCCGAGTCGCGTGCACTGAGGCAGGTTAAAGATATCCTAGTGGTCAAAATTAATGCGGAAGGGCGTGCCTCATAATCAAATCGTGGTTTTGGCACGCAAAATGACAGAAATCATTCAGCCAGTTAGATTATAACTATAAGTCATGTCATTCCATCCATCAATGTCACGTCATTTCATCAATGATGTTTATGAAATGCCCCTAATGTTATCCATGTCATGACATGATTCTCCTTCATCTCAGATGCATTTTCTAACTAGTTATATGCATCAGGACATACATTACGTGAATAAAATAACATTACATGCAATTCATGGAATTCATGCCATGGTGTACACGCATGTCGTTCATGTGGTGACATTAACATCATGCCATTCATGTCTGGTCATGTACGCATGTCATGCCATTCATATTCAGATATATATCAAGTTAAAAAGAACGACCACGACCGCATCAAGCAATTCATACCATTTATGTCACGACATACATGCCATTCATGCCATTTATGTCATCATATACATGCCATGATAAATATGTCCTGCCATCAATGTCATGACATGTCATTCATATTATGTATGCAAGCACGTCATGCCCCCTCCACCCATGTCTTGTCTAATATATATATCTCAGTTGAAGAAACGACCCCGATGACACCATGGTGTAGAAAAACCGACACAGAAAGACAGAAAGACAGACAGACAGACAGATACAAAGCACCTGAAATTCTAAAGCAACGCTTCGCATTAAAGTTCCTATTAACATGTTCGCTCTATGACCGGCTGGTGCCCTTAATACGGCACTGCTTAGTAAGAGAAAACGCAGCCTGCAACTTGAGGCCCTTTTTGCCGCTGCCATAGTTTGAGGTAACCGGTACAGCGATTTCAGGCAATGGGCCTGAAAATTGGTAAAGTTGAGGTTGCACCTAAAAAGCCACACTAACCACCTCAGTCACGGTGTACACATATGTGGGCACGACTTAATTTTCCCATTTCCGTGCAGTTATGGCAAGGAATAGACCACATTAGTTAAGCTTAGGATAATTTGAACGTTATGCTTACCTCAAGTACCTTCACTTTGCTTTCTGAGAACGCCTGGTTTGCACGAGCGGCTTTGACTCAAGTACTGTCCGTGCACGTCTCTATCTCTCCCTTCTCTCTCTTCCCCTTCTCCCTTCCCCCAGCGTAGCGTAGCCACCCGGACTCTTAACTGGTTAACGTCCCTGCCATCCTTACACACACACACACACACACACACAAACACACACACACACACACACACACACACACACACACACACACACACACACACACACACACACACACACACACACATGTATATATATATATATATATATATATATATATATATATATATATATAAACTAGAAGAGAGGGGGTTAACCGAGGGTCCTGAATTTCATATTTATATTTCCATATTTTATTTCATTTATTAAGCACAAGTAATTTCCCCTATGTTGTCCTTGGTGTCAGTGTTCGTTGGCTTCTTATGATATGACTATATATATATATATATATATATATATATATATATATAAATTCGTTTTGGTAGCAATTGCCACAGATTGCTTTTTCTTCCTATTAATGCTTCCAATCAATAATTAACTTGTGCAAGTAATTCGCGCTAGTGATTCAATTCATCTTTATGAAGAAACGTATAATTACTTAGTGAACAATGATTAGGTACTTAATCACTCTTTAATTAAGGTGACTCATCATAAAATGCAGAAAGAGTCATTATACCACCCGAATTTGCTCTTAATGAAGTCTGCAGCGTCTTGGTACAAAATTATGCAAATTTCATATATTTATCGACAGTCTATCGTAATTCGTAACTGAAGGGGTTATTATGAGCTGCGCCATTCTCCTACCTCAAGGGGCACTACTTATTTTTCCGGCTCTGCTCCGTTACTGTGACACGGTAAGAAGTGTCAACTCGAGACAAAGAAAGCAAGGCCAATTGATGGTGCGTACAGGCCGGCCAGCCACGAGGTGACCTTGAAGCAAGGAAGACACTCACGTTAGTGTTCCGAAGGCCGTGCCACTTCTTTACTTTTCTTTTTCACGACAGGATCTGCATGAAGCACGAAAGAAGCACAGATTAAACAGAGCATGCGTTTGCTCAGCATCGCTTTCACTAGGGCATGAAAAATAAGACGCATTAGTTAAAGTTAGCGTCGCTTTCATTCCATTTCATTTATTTCACCTTAAGAGTACGAAGTCATTAAAGGTGGGGGATGGCGGGGGGGGGGGAGCGCGTTTAGGGGTTAAAATCAAATGTTAAACCAGCAATACAAATGACACAGAGACGGAAAGAAAGAAGCGTGAGCACGTCGAGGTCTGACGATTTATAAAGAACCCATGTACTTGTGCACAAAGCTTAAAGGGACACAAAACAGAAAAAATGATTTCGTCTGCAACAGTAAACTACTCTTCTACAATATCAGAAACAGCACTCTTACCACGGTAAGATGCTCACCATGAAGAGACAGGTGGCGACACCCCCTTGAAGTTCCCGCACCAGCTAGCTGTGACGTCAGGGATTTTGAAAGCGTCTTCTAGGGCCTAGACGATGAGCAAAATGAGAAAAAGGTAAAAGCTGAAGCCAACGTTAAAAGACGAGTCCACTTGTCGAAACGTTGGCTTCCGTTTTTGCCTTGTTCTCCTTTTGCTGATCGTCTTGGATTTCCATCTCCCGCCTTCCCCGTGTCTTTCCTGGATTTCTAGGGCCTAGGTAATCCTTTATCTGTAAATCTGGACTACACTGCGTTCTAAAGAAGCCAAAGATTGAACATGACGAGTTTCGGGAACTTTTGCTGAGCCAACGCGGACTAAACGAAAAAGAACTACTTCGAAATCCGTGACGTCACAGTGGCGTGCCGGCGTTGGGAATTCGGCGCGAAATTCAAGAATTGAAACTTCGGCCTCCATTTTATCTTCTAATGATCAACCTATTATTTCAAGATTAACGATAACAGAGTTTTCAGTGAACGCTTTAACCGTGTGAACAGATTCAATGTTTTGCTTTAGTGTCGCTTTAAACCTGTACCCAAATTTCATAAGAACAAGGACGAGAAACATTCAAAACACTTTTACATTGGGCGTAACGTGATAAACTACCGCGACGCGATGGAGACATAACGACATATGGCGCACCACTAGCGCAAACAAAACAGTTTTCACAGCACCCTTTTTTTCTCTATAAGTGTGGTGAAAGCGCGACTGGTCCGGAAGTCCAGGTGCTTAAATATGTGAAAAGACCCAGAAATTTCACGAGTGATATGTTTCCCTTTTTCTCCCTATAAGCGTGGGACAGCTGAATAAAGTTATGTGGACTGACAAAAAAAAAAGAAAGAAAAACGCTGACTGAATTTGCTAAACTTTCGGACTTAGTATACATTTCTTGCACGTTGTGACTAATCTCGTGCGGATAATAATCAAGAAAGAACAGAAAGAACTCAATGGCTTGTTTGCCGCAGATTTTACTAACTTCATTGCAGGCAACATCAAACTAGCCTCTGCCTCAACACACACACACACACACACACACACACACACACACACACACACACACACACACACACACACACACACACACACACACACACACACACACACACACACACACACACACACACACACACACACGCACACACACACACACGCACGCGCACGCACGCGCACACACGCGCGCGCGCGCAGTGCGTATACACAGATACATAAAACTGAAACTTAGTGCAG